>NW_020174425.1:3101833-3169300 GCF_003031525.2 Neophocaena asiaeorientalis asiaeorientalis | reverse complement strand
GGTACTTCGAGGGGTGGGGGCCGGCGGGGCGGAGAACGCACCCCACCCGCAAGTTCACCGCGCCTTTGCCCGCCCTCTGCTTGTCTTCCTCGGGCCTCGTAACCCCCACTCGCCCAAAGCCGTCTCGCGCTCCAAGCGACAGCCCCACAATCACCCCGGCAAGGGGCCGAGGGCGGGCCCCCAAACTCTGCTGTGCGCAGTTAACGCGTGTTTCCAACCTCCCTCAAAGACAGCCCAGAGCGCTGCGACCAGCTAGAGGAGAGACAGACAGACTGACACGGACAACTCTCTCAATCTACCCCGAGAATCCTCCCTAACGTTTCCCATCTCGCACTAGTTTAACCTCGAGCCCCAGAGAACGTCTCAAAAGTCTCCTTCAGGGAGTGCCCAAGAGAACCGCGCCCCACAAAGCGCTTTGGCCGGCATCACACGGATGTCTCTCCTCGGCGACCTCCCCTCTTGTCATTTCCCCCCAAATCTACGAAGCTTCAGCCCCCTGTGCTCGAGCCCCTCCCCGGAGCGAGGCGGGCAGCGCGCCCTGCTCACCAACGTCCCCGGCGGCGGCAGCGTGGGCGGGAGCCCAGGGCGCGTGAGCCCAGGGCGCGTGGGCCAGAGGCGGGTCGCGCCGGGCCACAGGGCGTCTCCTTCAGTCCCGTTGGCAGTTGGTGCAGTAGTTCCGGACGTCCGGGCTTCGGCTCCACGGGGAGCGAGGCTGCTCGAATGCGAGCGAGCCAGCGGGGCTGTGCGTGCGCGCGTGAGAGTAAGAGGCAGGCGGGCCCTACACGCAGGCGGCGGCGGCGGCTGCGAGGTCTGGGG
The DNA here is from genome assembly GCF_003031525.2 of Neophocaena asiaeorientalis asiaeorientalis. Lineage (NCBI taxonomy): Eukaryota > Metazoa > Chordata > Mammalia > Artiodactyla > Phocoenidae > Neophocaena > Neophocaena asiaeorientalis. The sequence continues at coordinate 3,168,484 of NW_020174425.1, read as the reverse complement.
CGGGGAGCCAGGAAGGGGAGGAGGCGGGCGAGAAGTAGTGGAGTTTAGGGCGCGTTTCCCGCACTTCCCCTGGAGGCTGGAGCCAGGTACGGCAGGGCGCGCTCCCGCGGCGCGGGCACGGCAGGGGCGGCCGCGGGAGCCCGAGTCCGCGCAGTGCCTGGGCCCGCAGCGCCTCTGCGGGAGGAGGTGAGCATCCTCCTCGCCCCACGCGGGCACCGGCGCGGCCCCAGACTCTGAGCGCCGAGCGGAGAACCTCCTGCGTCCTCAGTGACAGGTCCTTGGGCAGCTTGCTTCCTCCCAATCAGCCTAAAAGAGCAACAGTCAGTGCGGCTGGGATCTTCCCTTCCGGGGTCTTGGAGCCGCCGGGGCCAAGCTGCGTGGGCGCCCGGCTCCCCGCGGCTGGTGCTGTCACGGCCGCCGCCCGGCTCCCGGCGGCTGCCTCCCGGAGACGTGCCCAGCTGTGTGCGCGTGTGTGTGTCTAAGCGAATCTCTTCCCCTCCATCACACTCGGGCGCGTGGGAGGAATCGGGTCCCCGGCGACCAGCTGCGGAGTGGCTGCCAGTCCCCACCCTCCCCGCTCTCTCCCCACCCACCCCACCCCTACTCCTCCTAGCCGTAGTCCTCCTCCCCTGCTCCTCCTCCAGCTGCTGCTCTGGAGCTCCCAAAGGCAGGGGAGAAACCGCAGCGAAAAGGGCGGGGAAGGGTGGGGAAGGAAGCGCAGGTGTCTTCAGCTGAGAGCGGGCCCGCCCACACGGGAGCAGCTTGCTGCAGGGGGAGGGCAGGGCCTTAGGCGGAGAAGGGGAAGGAGAGGATTTACCCGGAGGCCGAGGTCCTGCGGCTGAACCGCAGCGCGTCCCACCAGGAGCGCGGTGAGGAGGCCGGGTGGGCGCTCAGGGCTCCCCGGCCAACTGAAGTCGCAGCTTGGGGAACCCGCGGAAGTGACCAGGGTGGCAGAACCCGGGAACACAGAAGTCGGAGAAGCTGAGACCGGTCTCTCCCGGGTCAGAGGGGCCTAGACCTGGAGCTTGGGGCACACAGGTGTCCAGGGAGCTCGAGTGTGGCTCCAGCATGCCAGGCGGGAGAGCTGGAGGCTGTGAGGGATCGGGCGGCTGCGGCAGTGGCGGTTCTCAGACTGCTGTGTGCCTCCGGAGTCGCAGGGGGCGATCACCGCCTAGCTGGGAAGCGGAGATCAGGGCTTTGCCTTTTTCCTGGTTCCAGATCCCAAACCCGAGAGGCACACTGGCCTTCCCAATTCAGTCAACGTCCTGCCTACCCCTTGCTCCCAGAATAGCAGTGGGGCAGTGGACTCTATGTGCTATTTCCTGTGCTCTCTGCCTGATTGAAAAGATCCCACCTAATCTGAGACTGATGTGTTGATTCTTCTTTCCTAACTCCAGTCCCCTCACTCATCATCTAGCCCCACCCGACTAAAATTTCCCAGAAAACTAGTATCTTTCTCATTGATAAAGTTTTCCCTTCTGGAGTTTGCTTAAAAAACAATTTTTTTTTTCTCTCGAGGTATTAGGTCTCATATTAATTCCCTAGTACAAATGCAATATGCAGAAAAGTCCTTTAGACTGGGAGTCACGTTATTGCTTTATGAGCGCTGGTCTGTTTTCAAATGAGTCATAGAATGCAGAGTCGAGTCAACCTGGGGTCCTGGAGAGAATTGGTCCATTTAATTAGAGGTCTGTTGGAATGCTCACTGGCAACAGCCCTGGAAAGAATTGTGGTGCTTCTGCCAGTATCCATTCTTTTCTATTATGGTAATTTTACTTTGTTAATTTAGGCAATCTGAAAATGAAAGGTTGGATGCAATTCACAAGGCACAATATTTCTAGATTATCATTCAACTGCGACCCCCACCCCCTTCCCCATGCCCACTCTCACCATCACTTCCAAAGGTGGTGAACTCGGATCTCAAGCTGTCTGTACTTTTTCAATTTCAGGATACAGCCTGAAGGACAAAGCTGTTGAGTTCTAGAAAGAGATAACTTAAATGTAAGTAAACTTATTTACCAACTACTCAGACAAAATCATAAGCTCAGCAGCAAGAACAGAATGTATGTTGTTTAATATATTGAGCAGGAGGAAAGATGGCTGTTTGCCAGATATGTGATCCATTAACCTCTGTAGCTCATTGTTGGCAACAATAGCATACAATCACATCCTTATGTTTGAAAGACAAGGGATTTTTTCTCCATCTCAAAATCACAATGCCACACTATAGTCTAAAAGAAACCTCAAACAATACAAGTAAAAAAGGAAGAAACACGATTTGCTTTTTTCTGAATAAATGTTGCTGTTCTGTTTTTCTGGAGGGGAAAAATGCTGATAAGCAATAAAGTCTGCAAAAGCATGACAATAGATTTTGAAGAATGCATCGCTCCATCTATCAGTCTTTTCAATTAGTCAACTTTATTTAAAATGTTTATTTATATTACCTTTTTATTGGTATTCATTCTTTCTTTTGTGCCAGGAAGATTACTGAGGAGGACGATGGGGTGAGATGAATCTAGTTTCTCATAATTCTGTCTTGCTTCAGGTTTATGTTTGGCAGGAAAGGAACAATCAACATCCCGTGCTTTCTCAGCAGTCCTAACTTCTCAGAGAATCCTTAGCTCTGTAGCTGATGGACTAAGACATTGTCACAGTGATTTTGCCTAGCTTGTGCAAGATCACACCTGGGTCTGGGAGCAGGTACAACCCCAGAAACTGTGAAGCAAAGCTCTGGAAAGGCTTTCTACCTAGCCTTGGGTTGGAGGATTAGATCAGGGTATATGCACTTTCTGCGTGTGCTGCTCTTCAACTCCTCCAACAATGTGGCTTTCTTGCTAGATGAAGCGCAGAGGAGGGTGGGTGGGTGTCTAAAATTTTAGTAGAAACATTTTAGTATTGTGTGAAATTAAACAAATAAAACTAAACACTGGATGAAGAGGCACAGCCAAAAAATCTTTTTAGAATGCAGTTTTGAAAACGGTCACAGATTCATTGGTTTGGTTTAGTCACCAAAGCCAAATAAAGTGCACAGTAATAGAAACATCTGCTTAATTAGTTTTCATTTGGTAAAGAATATATTTTTTCTGAGCGTCATCACTCTTTCTTGTCTCATAAAGATGCAACCGTTAAATACTGTTCAGCTTACGGTTTCAAATGGAGGCTGTCCTTTCAGTAAAGTATAGAAATGTTTGTCATTATTAGAGGGTATTTGACTTGTTTTCCAACTATATCTTTTTTTTTTTAAACGAGCTAATCACTGACATCTAGACTCAGTTGGTTAAGTAAATATGTATTAAAAGGAACTCCTTTTGTGCCAACCACTGAAAACCAAAAGATGAATAAAAGAAGCCTCTGGTCTCATAGGGTGAGTTCAGTAATCACTAGGGTTATCCGGTGTAGGTCTGGTTCAACAGGAGTCCTTACCTTTTGCAGAAATGAGCCCCTGAGCCCACATCTCCATGCTCCATCACTGTATTTGAATGTCCCTGTATGAAAGTTCTGGTTTTCTGTTGTGCTAGGAAATGTTTAGCAGTCAGAGGCCTAAAAGTGTAAGGCCACACCTGAATATAAGGAAACTATTTCTTATGGAAGAGGTGGGTCCACAGATCTGATGTCAGAAACGATGAGGACAGTCAAGGGGATTTAACCCCTCTCTAGGTCCAGACCAGTGCTGGCTAATAGAAGTGTCATGCAAGCACAAATGTGAGCCACATGTATAATTTTAATTCTATATAGCTCATTTAAAAAGTAAAACAAAACAGGTAAAATTTAATATTATATTTTGTTTAACTTACTATATCTAAGATATTATAGTTTTGACACATGATCAAGATATAATTATTAGTGAAATATTTTACATTATTTTTTTCACATCATGATGGGCAGAATGGCTCCCACAAAAATGGAACCTAGACCACGAGAGAGTAGAAGGAGGACTTTCAAGGCTGCAAGGAGCAGTAGGGGTAACAGTATAAAGACCGGAAAATGAATGGTAGGTTGATTGGCTGATAAAAAGGTCCTTTGACTGCAGCAAAAAGCTTTTGTAAGGAAAGCTGTAGCTGATGTTAAAGAGGGAAAGGTTAGTTAGCTCTAGATCTGCTCTGTTCAATATGGTAGCCACTAAGCACATGTGGCCATGAAGCTCTTGAAGTGTGACTAGTCTGTGAGTATAAGATACATACTGGTCTAGGAAAAAAAGATAACAGTGGCTTGAACTAGGTGGAAAGGCATGGATGGTCTTCAGATATATTTCAAGGGCACAGCCATAGGACTTGCTGATAAATTGAATGCAGTGAAGCAAAGTAAGGAACCAAGGATGACTTCTAGATTTGGAACAACTGGGTATATGTTGTTACTATTTACTGAAAAGGGAAATAATAGGGTAGTAACAAGGCTTGGTGAAGCAAGGTCCCCACCAAGAGGATACATTAGGCATCCAGATGGAGGTGTCACTTAAGGAGGCAGATATATCAGTTCAGAGGTTTGAGAAAGCCTGGGGTTAGAGATATGAATTTGGAAGTGATCAGCATACGGAAGGTGTTCAAAGCACCCAGTGGGGGGAAAAGAAAATAGAAGGAAGCCCTGGTGATTGGGAAGGAGGGAAGGAAGAGCATAGATAGAAGACTGAAAAGAAATTGCCTGGCCAATGAAAGGCAAACTAAGAGTCTGGAAACTCAGAAGTCGAGAGAAGAAAGCATTTCAATGAGGAGGTAGTGGCCCCTATGTCAAATACTACTCAGAAGTCAATAAAAGAAAAAATAGGGACACCTGTATTGAGTTTGGCAGCACTGGAGATAATTAGTGACCTTTACAAGAGAAGTTTCAATGGCAAGGTTAAAGCCAAACTGAATTGAGTTGAAAAGTGAATGGGAAATGAGAAAATAGGGAAGTGAAGGCAGACAGCGTTTTGAGAAATTTTTCTTTGAAGAATTGCAAAGAAATGGGGGCATAGTCCAGAGAGGGATATGGATATTTTGTTTTAAGATGGGAGGTACTAGAACATCTTTGTATAATGATAGAAATAGTCCAGTAGAGAAGGGGAGAATGAAGAGAATAATTGAGATGAAGTCGTTGAATAGGGTAGGAAAAAAGGGGGTGTGGACAAGTGGAGGTGTTGGTTTCTCAGGAGCAGGCACCACTGTTCCCTCATAAACAAAAGGAAGACAGGAGTTGTAGAACCAGATGAAAGAATATGTAGACCTAGTCAAGAGAAGGTGAAGGAGTTGTTTCCATTTTCTCAAAATATGAGTCAAGGAGTAGTATTTTAGAGAAAGGAAGTAATGGAAAATTGAGGAGTGAGGAAAAATCATGGAATAGTGATTTCAGAGAGTGAGAAGTCAAGCTTCCTAGAAGAAAACAAGAAATTAGGTGGGGGAGTGTTTACTGCTATTGGAGGTTTGAGGTCCTGAAGTTCCTATGAAATCAGTGAAGCCAGTTAGATAATTTTCTCCAAGAATAATCAGCTGATAAAGTATACGTATGGAGAAGTCAAGCAAGTGGTTGCATTCTGCCAAACTGGGAATATTTTAAGCAGCATGGAACATGGGAGTTGAGACTGTCTGCATAAGAATTGTTATAGGGCTAGATCATGATATTCAACCTGAGTACAGAGGGAAGTGGAGTCAGGAGGTTGAGATGATCAGTGAAAAAGTAGTGAGGTCAAGGGCTTCATTTCAATTTTAAGAGTGATTCAGTCTGGCAAGTAGGAGTCAGGACAAACTGGGGAAGGAGGGTCTTAATTTTTTATAGGCAGGGTATTTCTATGCAGAGTCTAAAAGGAGAAAATTAGGGAGTCAGATCAATCTAGATTCAACTTACATTTATTGGAATCGAATGTGTGCTACACTCTGTACTGGGCACTTTCCTGTTATTTCACTTAATCCTCACAATATCCCTGTGCTTTGGGTAAGATAAATCCTTGTTTTATAGATGAGAAAATAAATCAGAGATGATTAAAAAAATAAATAAAATTTTAAAAAATAAAATACATACTGGATTTCAAAGTCTCAGTGCAAAAAATTAAAAACTTGTGAAATATTTATTAATAATTTTATATTAATTGTTGAAATGATAACCTTTTGGATACCTTGGATTACATAAATTATGTTATTAAATTATTACTTTTTTAAAAAAAGCTTTTTAAATAGAGCTACTAGAAGATTTTAAATTACACATGTAGCTTGCATTATACTTCCACTGACCATCACTGCTCTAGACTAAGTGCTTCTTATACTTTAATGTACACGTGAATCACTGGGGAATCTTGTTAAAATGCACATTTAGAAACTCCCAGGTAAACCGCTGTCACTGGTCCTTGGACCACACTTTGAATATCACAATGATGATTGACAACTTCACCTGCAGTATAGAACCCTTCAGGAATTTTTTTTTTAAATCACAATGACCAGATTGCTGCACCCAAAATTAATTAAATAGGAATCTCTGAAGTTGTGACCTGAGGATAAGTATTTGTTATAGCTCTCTAGGAGGTGATTTTAAAATATTACAAATTTCAGAACCACTGCGTTAGAAGCTCTTGAATAGAGGTGAACTAATTTAAACTTTATTCTGTAGAAAATAGAGAAGTTTATATATCAGGTGCAATTAATTTGTCACTAGCAAATATTCATTTATTCATTAAGTGAGTGTAATTACTATATGTAAGTCATGGTGACTTATATCCTGCCTTCTAGAAGTTTAGAAACTAGTTACAGAGATAAGATACCTACTCAAATAATGGCAAAGCAACATAGCATAGGTTCAGCATGACTGGTATAGATATTAAGAGTTATAGGAGTCCAGAAAAGGAAGAGTTAGTCTTGGATGTGATAATTAGTGAATCTTCCTGGAAGAACTGATGTGTAAGAAAGATCTGATACAGGAGTTCTCAAACTATAGAATGCATCAGAATCTTCTCACCAGGGCAAGACCACTATTGTCATGGAACACTGCTGCTAATATCACCCCTGCCACACTATGAATGAATTGTAAAACCATCCTGCTTCTCTGTCCCAGTAACTCAAGTTCAAAGTCCCCAGTGGGAGGCTGACTAACTGAGCCCAGACCACATGCTCCAGCCTAGGCTGCCAGGAGCCACTGGCTATGCACAACTTTTCACCAACACTGCACACAAAGGAACTTTTTTCAAAAGCAGGGATAAAGATGCAAGTCTGCTCAGCCTGCCCCAAAACTCCTCACCCTACCCTTGCCAAAGCCAAATCAAAACAAAACCAAAAAACCCCAAAAGAGCCAATTAAAGAAACAAAATGTCTACCACAGATAGTATTACTAAAAACATTGACATATATGAGGGGGGACTTGATTTTGGCAAATTCAATTTTAGATTGTTAAGCTTGAGATTATGATGTTTAACTCAAGTAGAGTTGCCCATTTAGTTTGGGGAATGAGGCAAAGGCTAGAGAAGGTTGCTTAGGTGTTATCTGCATGAAGGTAAAAATAGAGAACAAATGTGAGCTTCAGGTGGCTGAATGTAGAAGGAGAAACTCTGGACAGACTCTTATAATATCCTCATACTTCTGGGACTAAAGGAGCAGTACAGAAGGGGTGTTGCATTACCTCTCAACAGCTATTAACCCTCCAACCAGCTCAGATTAGAAGAGTTAAATATGAATTTCTATGGTAGTAGTTCTCAGAGTTTTTAATATGCCGATTTGTATTATGGAGCTCTGATTATGCTACACTTCCAAATATCATTTGACTGTGGAACTTTCTTGAGAAACTAGTGATATATTGAAGACATTTTGGGAAACAATGGGCTAGAATTATCTGGAACCAGAAAAAGACAAAAAGATCTTAGAGAAGTGTCCAGGGGGAGAAACTATAGTCCAGAATCCCGATTATTCTGACAATTCTGATGCCTGTTATTCCACTGTTATAGGAGATGGGTTTAATAGTATGGAGATTAGTGGTACTGAATTCTGTTTTACCCACATGTCCCCCAAATGCACAGTGCTTGGTAAATGGAGGCACGCCATACATATTTGTTGAGTGAATAAATAAGAGAATAGTTAAGAAAAGCCCTTTATCTTGTCAATATCGAGGTCACAAGTAACCTCCAAAAGCATTGTTTCAGAATAATGGTGAGGTGGGTTGGAGGAGGCATCCACCTGCTAAGGGTTTCTCAAGTGATTCCTCAAGGATCTCTGGCAGAGACTGAATTGTCTACCCCATCATCTGTTTCTCTCTTTTTTTTCTTGGTAATATAACAAGAGTGACCATATAATTTATCATATGAACTAGGACACTTGAGAGAGAGAAGAGGGGAGCTATTAATAATTATGCCAGGACAACACACACAAAATAGACTTTCAGGCAAACTGGGACAAATGGTCATCTTAAAAATAATTCCTGATTTTTAGCTGAACACTTGACTGTTGGGAATAAAGACTGCCTTGCCCAACCTCTCTTGTATTTATGGGTAACAATGTGACTAAAATGTTACTAGATCACAGTGGTTAGTTTTCCCCCAGAGTTTTTACAGAGGTACGCATATCTTGACCAGCCTGTGTTCTCATTTATCAAAGAAGATGGTAGAAGATGGTTTCAGAAGGTTGCACATAGAATGTGTCTTTTTTAAAATTTAAGTATAGATCATTTACAAAGTTGTGTTGGTTTCTGGTATAGAGCAAAGTGATTCGGTTATATATATTATATATATATATATATATATATATATATATATATAATCTGAAAAGAACTTTTCAGATTCTTTTCCATTATAGGTTATTATGAGATATTGAATATAGTTTCCCGTGCTATACAGTAGGTTCTTGTTGTTTATTTTATATATAGTAGTATATATCTGTTAATCCCAAGCTACCAATTTATCCCCCACCCCTCCTCTTTAGTAACCATAGCATTGTTTTCTATGTACCTTTAATGGTCTGTTTCTCCTTCCAGCTGGCTGGAATGTGGTTATTCTGGTTAGTGCTGTAGCAGCCATCTTGAATAATCCTGTGTTATTCTGGAGTTTTCTGTTACTTGCGGTTGAACCTAATCCCAGTAGATAAGACCTTATACCAAAGCTGCCTAAAACCAGTGTAACATGAGCCACAAATGCAAACCACGTATGTAGTTTTACATTTTCTTGTAGCCATTTTAAAACATAAAAAAAGAGCAGGTGGGCTTCCCTGGTGGCGCAGTGGTTGAGAGTCCGCCTGCCGATGCAGGGGACACGGGTTCGTGCCCCGGTCCGGGAAGATCCCACATGCCGCGGAGCGGCTGGGCCCGTGAGCCATGGCCGCTGAGCCTGCGCGTCCGGAGCCTGTGCTCCGCAATGGGAGAGGCCACAGCAGTGAGAGGCCCGCGTACAGAAAAAAAAAAAAAAAAAAAAAAAAAAAAAAGAGCAGGTGAAATTAATTTTAATAATGTATTTAAATAAATGTGTCCAAAATATTATTTTTTCAGAATGTAACCAATATGAAAAAATATTAATGTGATATTTTATACACTTATGTTTTATGGTAAATCTTCAAAATCCCATGTGTGTTTTGCACTTACAGCACATCTCAACTTAGATTAACCACACTTAAAGTGCTCACTAGCCACATGCGGCCAGTGACCACCATATGGGACAACACAATTTTATACCATGAATAACCTCCTCTCACCCATGTATTTTCTATCTCTCCCTCTCCTCTTGCTTCTCTTCAATAGATAAACATAGATAGGTAAAACTCTGTATCTTCCACAACAACAATAAAACCCTGTTTCATTTCTTACTTCCCAGAAGTGATTTCTCTATTGTTTTTCTTCCCTTCACAACTCTATTTAATTGAATTTGCAATATCAGGTAACTCTGTTCTTCGAATAATGACAGAATGTTGTCCTTCAGGATACCTTTTGATAAATTGGGTCTCTGGGTGTTGATCAGCCATAAGCAATCTATTTTTAGAATGATCCCCTAGCTATCAGGAGTTGTTAATATCAGGACCAAAACCCACTATGCTTTGTCACCAGTTGCCACAAGGAATTGGTTAAATAATTTTTTTTGCAAATGATTTGAGAAAATCGCTTCTAGTAGAATCAAGGTTACCCCTCTAATAATGACAGTCTTCCCTTCTTTGAGACATATGCTGAAGAGTGGGAGAGAAAAGAGAACTGTTAGAGCTGGCCACTTGGGAATTGAACCTAAACTGGGTACTCCCTGGAAGGGTAATGGATGCGTACATTGACTACCACGTGTGGGACGATGGAAAAGTGACTTCCAGCAGCTGGGCTTTATAGAGTACAGCATAACCTCAGTTATCAAGTGTAGTGTTCAAGCAACAGGAAAGGTGTCAGATACAAAAGGAAAAAAAATATGTATCTTGTAAGAAAGAAACTGAGATTTGAGCATTTTGAATGAGTGAGTTAAGAAGAACCAAAGACGTGAAGGTTATAGTGGATGAGCTGTGATTGATTAATTCTCCAGCAGGAGGGAAAAAGTCTTCTGGCTTGATGGTGGTGTATATAAAAGGTCAGCCTTTTCACATAGGAGCCAAGAAGCTCACACAACATGGCAGGGATCCGATGAGATAAGAAATAAGAAAGGCAGAGAGAAGGGGAAAGCAAGCAAATAAGATTGTATATGGAGCCGAAGTGCTGGTAACAAAGACAGAAGTAGTAGCAAAGGAGGCTAACAAATGTCACCAGCTCTTGTGGGCGGTGGAAAGAATGATGCAGGGGTGAAGTAGTCTAATGGGTGTCAGGGTGCCACGTGTACTTAAATCTTCACACACACTATTTCTGGAAAAAAAATCTCTTATGCCGACTGCAATCATTTGTTTCTTTGTTAACTTACTTACTTCCCTGGGGTTGTCTAATCTGTACCAGAGGTTTGCTCTCTCTTAGTCTATGTGCTCTCAGTGACTTAGGGAAAGTCGGTGGATGATGTGGATGACGCTGCCAAACTTAAGACCTAAACCACAGTCCACTGGCCAAGAAAAACAAAGTAAGGAGGAAGAGAAAGAAGAAGACCATCATAAATATTTTAGTTATTCAGAGGTCATTTATCTAGCCTCCTTAACTATGCATACTCTAGCTCAGAACAAAGGAGTAAGCAAAAGCACATCTGAAAATCTAGATAGATGATGCCAAGACCACACAGTAACTTTCATGCGATTTACTCATTGAAAACTCCCCAGGCTCCAGAAGCATGGCGCCACTTTCTCTTGTCTTAACTATGCCAGACTTTGCTATGCCCAGTGGGCCCTTCCTGCAGAGCGTGGATGTTGCCTCAACCCAGCCCGCTGGTCAGCTACTGCTGTGCCATCAGGGTGAAGCAGGCAGCTCACGTACCATTTGTCCTCCTTTCCTTATGTTGTTACTAAGAATATTTTATTCTTATTTCTAAATAAGTCTAACAAGCATGGTTAGTATTTTCTGATTGAAAACCAGAACAGCAAAATCAGGTAGGAGAGGGCAATAGCCAGAGGTGACAGGTGACTTTGAGGGAGGGGCGGAAAAACTGTATGAACTTCATCTCCAACCAAAAAGCAGGTGGCCCATTCCATGTCAGAGTGAGTATATGTGGTTTGGCAGGGAAGTGGATGGGCTTTGGCATAAGACAGGTCCAGGTTCAAGTTACAGCTCTTCTGCTGGTAGCTGTGTGATTTGGGGCAGGTATTTGAGTTACCTGAGCCTCAGCTTTTTCATTTCTAAAATAGAAATACTAATATTACCTTCTTACTCAATTATTGTGAAGATTAAATATATAAGAAACAACACATGTGACAGAATTATCTTTTTCCTCCCTCTGCTCCCAGAGATGAGTAGGTTCTTGGGTTATCACTGAATTTTATAACTTAAGGTAGTGCTTATTAAACTCATACTATATTATGGATTGTATAATACATAGTGCTAGGCACTGGGACATAGAATTATATGAAAAACAGCCAATGCCATCAAGGAACTGAGAGTTATCTGGGTAGAAAGACTATAAAACACAAGTTAGACGGTGGGTAAAGGTGCACCAATAGAATCAGGAACAAGTAACTGAAGCAGTACTAGCGGCAGCATGGGGTGGATGGCAACAATTTATTGGGAGGAGGCATTGTATATATAGTGATGATAGTCCTGAATTATCAAGGAAACAGAAATTGTGTTTAATAAACTATGTTTAAAGAGGCAGGATATGAGTAATCTTGGTTTGAAATTTTTCCATTTAAGCTGATTAGAGCTAAAAAATAAATTTCCATGGTTTAGTTTGGTGGAAAACTCATTAACTTCTAGTGGAACATCTTATCTATTGGTCCATCAAATAAATGAGGCATTGTTCAAATGGCAGATGAAAAAGGCAAAAAAAAAAAAGGAAGAAAGTAATGGAGAAAGGATGGAGAAAGAAGCAGAAAATATTTACCTCCGGAGTATCAGTCTTTTCTAAGCTCATCCTTCCTGCTGTTTCATTTAATCTTCACAGACGCCCTGTCCAGTTGGCGAAACAGATATTGTTCTCTGTTTGACAGATGACGAAGTTGAAAATGTAAGAAGCTATTTCTTGTCCTAATTCACATATTGAGTAAGTCACACATCTAGAAAGAAGAACCCACATTCTCTGCTTGAGGCACAAAAATGTAAAGAAAGTTACCCACATAAAAATGTATGGTTCTAAAGAATATAATTTAAAGACAAAATTTTAAAACCAGGAAGCAAAGTGATATGGGCACAAAAATATTCTATGTAGGAAATAAATGCTGAGCATGATGGCTTCACTACAGCTTTACCTCATCTTTCTCTTTCATTGCCTTCCTTTCTCCTCCAAAGAGATGAAGGTATATGTGAGAAATACAAGAAAAGAAGGAAATAGAGGAGAGAAAAACGTAAATTTATGAGGAGAAGGCATAAGAGAACAGGAAATGAATGTGTAGGGAGATCTTAGTCATGAACATATAATATGCCTCTGGTAGATTTAAAATTTGGAAAGAACATATCAAAGATTTTGTTTTAAAAATTCTGAAAAAAACTGAGGTCAGAGAGGGAGTAAATGTATCAAGGAATTTAGATGATGTCTTTGCTGCCAGTAAATGAATAGGCTATTTAGACAGAAACGAAAGCTTTCCCCGAGCGAGCATCTCTGGCTTCAGCTCCGTGGTCTGACACTCTCTATTACTCAAGGGCATCGACTGGCCAAGCACACCTCCTCCCCATCGAGTCACTGTAAACACCACCCAGGGCTGCTGCCGCTCCCGCTGCTGCGGGGAGGTGACAAAAGATCAAGTGCTGGGCTTCCCTGGTGGCGCAGTGGTTGAGAGTCCGCCTGCCGATGCAGGGGACACGGGTTCGTGCCCCGGTCCGGAAGGATCCCACATGCCGCGGAGCGGCTGGGCCCGTGAGCCATGGCCGCTGAGCCTGCGCGTCCGGAGCCTGTGCTCCGCAACGGGAGAGGGCACAAGAGTGAGAGGCCCGCGTACCGCAAAAATTCCGGAGCCTGTGCTCCGCAATGGGAGAGGCCACAAGAGGGAGAGGCCCGCGCACCCAAAAAAAAAAAAAAAAAAAAAAAAAAAAAAAGAATCAAGTGCTGATCATGTTCCCTGGGCATCTTCAGGACACAGATCTATATCTGCAGAGCATAGTGATCAAGAGGTGGGCTAGGTTCCAACACCAGTGTCATCCTTACTGTGTGACCTCTTGGAGTACCAGTTTCTCCTCTGCTGGGGCATAATCATAGGACACATCACACAGGTTATAGTGAATGTCAGAGACGATAGTTCACGTGAAGTACTTAATATAGGGATTGCTCACAGAAAGTTCTCAATAAATATTAGCCTTTTGTAGCAAGCTGTCTTTCTCCCTCTCAAAAATTAACACTATTCGTCCTGTGTTAAGTTATAGTGAGTTCTCCAACCTATAATTATCATTTTTTAAAAAAATGAAAAATAGGCCTCAATTAAAACTAGCTTTTCATCATTTTCTATTCACAGAAATTTCCCTCCTAAAAATAAGTGACAAAAATCTGGTGGTATTTGAAATACCTGTATTAAAAGTCTTATGTGGCTATGGGCATTTCCTGGTTTCTTGCATCAACTTGGGAAGAATTGCGCCGTGAATCAAGGACTAAAAATTTGTATCATTTACATTTTCATTTCTCTAAACAGCCTCCACAAAATTAAAAAGAACATAATTTTGAAAGTGATGTTTATTCATTGGGAATAAGGGAGGGAAAATAGTGAGAAATCTGCCTGAGAAGATATTTGAGAAGGCATGGAGTTTTAGTAATCTCAAGGAAAGTTAATATTTTAAGCTAACATTTAAGTGGTTATTAATGGGCAATAATACTAAGCTCATAAAAAACTATACTTCACAAAAATCCTTGTTTGTTTTATACCGCATCATAAGTATAAGATACTTTGGTATCATAATAAATTTAATTACTAGAGCCAGAAATAAATGACTTTTTAAAAAAACCCTAGATTTTTCTAGCTTACAAATAAGATTCTAACAAACTCTTTGAAGAAAAAGTAATATTTCTTAATATTAATTACCTGTAGTTTAGTTGGTTAACTATAAACATGAGATTAGTGAAGTGTGAATTAATGGGGTTTTATTGCATAATACAAGTTAAAGCAACATACTCATAAAATAAAGTCCACTTATCTTTTCTTATAGCTTTCGAACACCGAGGGCTTTGGTCTCGTTTATCTTTAGTTGTTCATGTACAGAATTCTGTCAAGGGAATGACAGGAATATAAAGCTGTTAACTCTTTCCACTGAAGTTGGAGGTCAAGAAACGTCTTGCATGTGAAGTCCTGATTTCTTAGCATAATTTAAGAGCGTGGGCTCCAGACTCAGGCTGCCTAAGTTCAAACCCTGCTTGCCCTTTATAGGCTCTGTGACAGTTGGGAAATTACTTCAGTTCCCTCCTTCGTGAAACAAAGATGATTATGGAATTTATCTCACAGGGTTCAGTAGAAAGATGAACATTTAACAGTGTCTGGTATACCATGAGCTCTCAATACATTCCAATGTCACTATAGCTTACCTGGTGGAAGTTTACCCACCTTTAACCTCATGGCGACAAGTTAATCAAGTTCTAACTTAGATTATTAATTCAAATGTACTTATACGTTGCCACATCATTTAGTATTTTGTGTGTATCTCACCCAGGAGGTGATTTTTAAAACTTGTTCTTTGTATAAGTGCATTGTAAAATGCTTTTTAAAAATTCCTTAGAATAAAACATCTACTAAAGTTCAGGTAATGTACGGTTAGTATTTCAATTCAGATGTTGCTTTTCTGATGATAGAACAAGCACTGGATGATTTTCATGAACTTATTTACTTTTTGTTATTTGTTTTATGGCCGTTGAAATATCACAGGAGAGCTCTTGAATCTGCCCCCTCCCAACCTGCTCTTTGCCAGCCATCACCCATTTGTTCAAGCCCCAAAGCCTTGGTTTCTCCTTGGTTCCTTCTTTGGCCTCATATCCCATATCCACTCTATCACAAGAACTATAGGCGTTGCTTCTAAAACATGTCGTAACTCCATTTGTTTCCCTCTCCGCATGATTATCTCTGTCTCCAAAACGACCTCCATCTGACCTCTTGGCTGAACTGCTGCAGTAGCTTCCTAAATGGTGTGCTTGCTTTCACTCCTTTACTAAGAAAATTCATTCTCCACTGACAGCCCAAGCTGATCTTGGGGAACCACACATCTATCCATGGTACTATTCTTATTTAAAACCCATTCTCCATTGAGATCTCTGATCCTGGTGAAACATATATCTAACCATGACACTACTCTTATTCAAGACCTTCCAGTGGCTTATCAGCCTCCTTAGAATAAGATCCAAACTCTTGACTCTGGAATACAAAGCTTTGTATGCTCCGACCACGCCCTACCTTTTTGACCTCTTGTCCTACCCTTTTGCCATCACCCACTGTGCCTCAGCCAGATTGGCCTTCTTCCTGTTGTTTGAACATGCCAAGCTTGTCATCTTAGAACATTTGTACTAGCTGTGACCTTGGCCAGGAATGCTCTTAACCCCCAAACTTCTCATGGCTGGCTCCTTCTTGCTCTTCAGGTTTCAGGCTAGATGTCACGTTTTGGGAGATGTCCTCCTCTCTCATCCAACTGAAAGCATCAGCCTAGTTACTCTCTATCGCATTACCTTTTTTAATGTCTTGCATGGTATTTATCAAGATCTGATTTTTTCTTATTTGTTCATTTACTGCTCACTTGTCTCTGCATATTTTCAGCTTTGTTCCCACTAAAACATAAATTACAGCAGACAAGGGACAACTTTTCTCTGTCTCTCTTACTTCTGCATGTGGTATCTTTTGCATTTGGCAGATGGTCAACAAACTATTGAATGAATGTACAGAAAAGTTCTCAGATTGCCCACAGGAAGATACTCCCTGTATCCTGACTTCTAAATCCCTTCAATTCTTAAGTTCCACCCAGGATAATTCCATGCCACACCCCGGAGAGTGTAATGACATGAATTCCTCATCAGGAAAGCAGTATAATTGACTATTTCTTTCAGGACTGCCTTAGTTCGTTTCTATACTACCATGTGTTTTATCTCCCTTCTCTCAATTTTCTTTTTCTTGCCTCATAGTGACATCTTCAACAAAATTATCTCATTCATTCACACAACAACCTGGGCAAGTATCATTTCCTCCTTGTTTTCTAAGTGAGAAAGCTGAGGCTCAAAGAGGCCATACAACCCATGAGTGACAGACTGGAGATCTGAATCCAAGCCTGCGTATTACCTGTGGATTTTTCCTTGCCTAGAGATAGTGTCCCATTCATTACGGGGTCTCACATTTCCCACAGTAGCCATTAGTGAGCTGACCAAAGGGTTGCCAAACATGGCTGCCCTATATAGTCATTTGGGGATTTCTCCTTAGACTTGCAGAATAAGAATCTGGATTAGAGTTTAAGAATCTGCATTTTTTGGGCTTCCCTAGTGGCGTAGTGGTTGAGAGTCCGCCTGCCAATGTGGGGGGCGCGGGTTCGTGCCCCGGTCCGGGAGGATCCCACGTGCCGCGGAGTGGCTGGGCCCGTGAGCCGTGGCCGCTGGGCCTGCGCATCCGGAGCCTGTGCTCCGCGGCGGGAGAGGCCACAGCAGTGAGAAGCCCGCGTACCGCAAAAAAAAGAAAAAAGAATCTGCATTTTTGAGGAGCTCTCCAGATTTAGGTACCACTGAGTTAGAAAATCAGGTGAGAGAATGTTAGATATGTTATTCCAAAAAGGACTTTGAGATATCAGCTGAGATTAGTTTATCTGATAAGGTTAGTGACCCAGTGAGCCTCTGGGGCTGAGACAGGGAAAGATAGAGATTGGATACCTTCAAGCCCTTGCTTGGGGAGAAGGAACAACATATGCTATTTGTTAGGAAAAGCGCCACAAAGCATGCGATGGAGCCTGGTCTTGGGTGTGGAGGGCAACCCAGGGAAAGTGCTGAGAGTAGAAGAGCCTACTTTCAGTGGTTTAAGGTCCTTCAGTAAAACCCCATTAGATATTTGAGCTTTTTCAACTGTCTGTTCAAGTTTCCTAAAGTCTTTCGCATAAGTAATTTAGCATGTTTTTGAACCATTAAAAATATATTCAAAATAAAGTGGGCAAGAAGGGCATTTTATAGGAGTATAAGCTTATTTAGGCTATCAGAAATAGCTTAACAAGCATCTCCATATTACTCCCCAAACACTGAGCAGTGTTTTCATCATGTAATTATAACATAATGAAAGGAAACAACACATTTGAAGTACCTTTCCTATTGGAGAACGTGCAATTTTGTCAAATCTATATATGCTAGCAAAATGCTGCTCCACCTTGCATCTTGTTAGCCTCGAGTCCTATCTAATAGAAGAGATAAATGGCCTCCTGAGGCTTAGAAGCCATGGAAAGTCACATCTGGTAGCTTGCACCTGGCTGACCTATTCATGGAAAAGGTCAATTTAGTGCAAAAGGGCATTTAAAAAAATCAGTTCTGCTGGAGGGAATTAAGCAGCTGTCAGGGGGGAAGGGTTCATCCTTTCACACCCTTCCACTCGCTGAGCCCATTGCTTTAACCATTGCTGGAGGGCCACAATTCTGCATTTGGTAACATTATTACAGGCTACTTTTATTGCCTTTTCTTACTAGAAATTCAAGTATTTCCTCCATTAATGCAGTAACCAAATAAAAACTGAGAGCATTTCATTTTATTACAGCTTGAAGTAGTATTTAGGACTAGGTTTTATTGTCTTTAAGAATATTCAGTATTGTCTTTTATATTTCAGTTAGCTTTATTTGTTGAGCTTTCTTCAACATTTGGTTGTAGTTTGTCATGAAAAAATACCGTTTTTTACTCTTCCCATATTTGAGGCAAGAGACAGTTCCGGGAAATCCATGTGAAAGGAGAGGCAAGTTAGAGTCAGTTTATAAGGGTTACAATTTTGATCTCAGTACTGTAAGGCTTCAAGAGTATCCACAGTATACTTTTCTAAAATGAAGGAAGTAAGGTGCGGTCTTTCATAATATTTGGAAGTTTCAAAATGCCTGTGCTGGATGAAAGATTTGTTGGACTAGACTAAAATGCTGTTTCTTAGCTAGACCCAGAAAGTCTCCACTCAGAGTTGGTTTCCATCCTTTAATGCCCAGTGGACAATTAACTACATACGCTGAATCTAGGGTTTATTGTTGAAACTACTCTCTGGCTTCATCAATTGCAGATATTGATAACATCTGAAAAATATGTTTAGCTATTTAAAAAAAAAACAACTCACTACTTTATCTTTTAACTTTCCTGGTCTCTATTCAATTTTATTTATTTATTTATTTATTTTTAACATCTTTATTGGGGTATAATTGCTTTACAATGGTGTGTTAGTTTCTGCTTTATAACAAAGTGAATCAGTTATACATATACATATGTTCCCATATCTCTTCCCTCTATTGATTTATTTTAGAAGGAGCTTTTTTCTTGGCCACGCAGCTCTGCTTGCGGGATCCTAGTTCACCACCAGGGATCGAACCCAGCCCCCAGCAGTGAAAGTGCAGAGTCCTAACTGCTGGACCACCAGGGAACTCCCTCTATTCAATTTTAAATGGCCAAAGAGAAAGGCAGTATTTACCCAGATAATGCAGAGATTTGCCCTCGGGTGTTTCCGGACCCCAGATTCCCCGTCACTGATGGACCGAATTTCTAGCTTACTCGATGAATGCTGAGCTTTCAAATCCTCTCATCCTGAGGAGACAAGTTCATACTGAAATAATTTTCCTTTCATTGAAAGCAAAACATCAATATCCCCAGAATAGTCTACCCCTTCAAAAGAGAAAAGTTGGGAATCTTTGAGACTATTACGTGTAATTATTTTATGTTTAACTAAGGTGCTTTTTAAAAGGCTTCAGATATATACTTTAGATATTTCATAAAGTTTTATGCAGAGTTTAAATATTTAGTTTAACATGTTTAAGTTTCAGTGATTCATGTCAAAACAAAACTACCCATTAGCCAAATGCCAAACAAGTTTGACATGGAGATGAGTCAGACTGGGGCCATTTGGGCTCCAGACTGCAAAGTGCTGTTAAGCATTCCGGCACTATGGGTGCCATTTCCTCACAGGGTCCTCTCTCAGCATTCAGGCCATGAGGCTTAAGGGGAGTCACACTAGAAATATGGAGAACACTCCATTTCTGTTCATTTATCATGGCTGAATTGGCATAACAAATGGTGACAAATAGGCCTTTTTCATCCACATAAAAGTTACCATTACATTTTCAATGGCTTTTACTTGAGCGTCAAAAATAGCAAGTTTAATTACACAAAAGCTGGTGGAGGCACGTACTGTGAATTTAATGCAGGGAATAGGAGAGGGGCTGCTGGACCATCAACTTTGAGCCTGCATAGGGAGATAGAACCAACATAAATATACACATGGAAGGAGATATTAGAGATTACAGAAATCATAGGGAAATTTACTTCTTCAGGTCAGTGTTATATTTATCTAGAAATAGGTTGAAAGAAAAACAACTACTAAATATTATTCCTTGATTCCCTTCTGTCTCAAGAGTTAACCATATGGCTGAAACTCTAAATGCATGTGAAATTTGCAAGATGTCTTTAACTTAATTTCAAGAAGTGCTTAGGCTTTGATCATGGTATTTAATAGACTGTCATTAGTTAAAAGAGAAGAGCCCATTATAGCATTGTCGGTTGGGTAGTAAAATCCTTATGTATAGAATCAACTTGATAAAATGTGGCCCCCAAATGGAATTATTATCACTAGACAGCCATTTAGAGTTACTTGATACCTATTATATATCAATAAATCTAAATGGAGGTGGATCATAGCACATAAAAGATATTCCTTTGCAGCCCAGACTTAATATATTTTCCTTATCTTACTTGATTGATTATAACATAATTCTCTGTATAGTTTCACCTCTAGGAAATAAAAAAAATTAATATTGATAATATAAAATGAACCATCTCGGTAAGTGTTTTGATACTACGAAAATGCAATTTGTTGCATCTAAATATTACTGGCATGCCTTATTTTAACTACATATTGATTTTTTCTTATATACCTATGAAATGAAGTTTTTCATGATAACTATAATAACATTAAGAAGTATGTTCGCCAATGCCTTATCTCAGTTTTTTAAGGATACAAGTATTTTTTTTTTTTTTGGACGCGGGCCTCTCACTGTTGTGGCCTATCGCGTTGCGGAGCACTGGCTCCGGACACGTAGGTTCAGCGGCTATGGCTCACGGGCCCAGCTGCTCCGCAGCATGTGGGATCTTCCCGGACCGGGGCATGAACCTGTGTCCCCTGCATCGGCAGGCGGACTCTCAACCACTGCGCCACCAGGGAAACCCAAGGATACAAGAATTTAGTGACCATATGGTACAACTAACTCAGATCTAAACAATGATAAAAACAATTAGCTACCGAATCACCTTAAAGACCAACTGGATGAATATGTAAAACTGCACATTAGATAATCAATGCCAAGAAATCACAAATCCTGATATTCTGCTATTCACTTGTACTTTACAGCTGCTGAGTAGTGTTTTTCAAATTGGAGCAGGAGGGAAGCCATATAAATTCACACCTGTCTCAGAGGTTTAGATGATCCTCTTTTAGTTTTGTTAGTAGGAAACTGCATGGAATAGATTACTTTCCCTTCTGCAGCTCTATTGTAATTTCATTAAAGAAGATCAAGGGCAAAATTGTGTTCTATCTGCTTATCGAAATGCAAATACCACCTTTAGGTTCTAGATAAATACTATAAATCATTCTTCAGGTGTATTTTGGATTAACTATGTAAAATATAGCTAAATATAAATATAAACTTATCTGACACTTGCTATGTACCAAGCACTGTGTAGAAGATAAGAAAGTAAAGAGGCAAACACAGTGCTGGATTTGTTGGTGCATAGCAAAATACACCATGTCCTTACAGAGTTTACGGCATTACCGGGGAGACAAGAAAACTGTTGGAAATATGATTATGTATAAGCAACTTGATACAGGGATAGGCTACAAGGGTAGGTGAACATAGAAGTAGAGGGCAGTGTGTGGTGCAACATGAGAGGAAGCAGGGGTGAGGATACTGGTGACTATAGTCCTGAAGAGGAGACTCTTCACTCCTTGAATATGCTTTGGCTTGTGTCATCATGATATGAACAAAGAGTCAAAGAAATGCTAAGAGTTTGGACTCTATTGTGAATCAACCCTGTAATTAATCCTTCTTTAGTTTTTACTTTCACAGGGATCCTAGGTGAGAGAAACCTCCCCCCAGCTATGTCCTTCCTTCCTTTTTTCCCAATGGCGAATCTATACTTCTTTCCACATCTAGCTTAAACATTTCAGGGAGGGTCGATCGTTCAAAATTCAGAAAAATCTTGAATTTGGAAGGAAAGAGTAGTAATATTGTATATAAAAAGTCTTAAAAGATAATTTTATGGTGAGCTGAGAACAAAATTAGCTTTAAGAACTTTTAATTATATCATAGATATTTGTTATCTTGGGTATGTGTGTTTATGAAGAGTCATTCCAAGCCCACAATCTCACATACCTCAAGGGGGTGGCTAGACAAAGCAAAAATTAATATTCTTTTTTTTTTTTTTTTGCGGTACGCGGGCCTCTCACTGTTGAGGCCTCTCCCGCTGCAAAAATTAATATTCTAAAAAAGACAGGTAATGATTAGTGATCACTAAAGAAGTACCTCACTTCCTGAGGAAAATATAGTTCTTAGAATGGAATGATACAACTCTGAATGTGTTTTCTCTTGGAGCATTACAATTATGGCAATAACATTTAGATTTTTAATATTAAAGTCTTATATTCCCCTTGAAACTTCCCTCAACTCCTACATGATTCAATTAATCTTTTTAACTTAAAATTAAATGTCCTCATTTTTTTCCATGGAAGTATGTATGCATTCTTGGCCTCAAGATGGAAAGTTATTTGCTTTAATATTTATGATTCAGCAGGGTATTTTATAGCTCGCACGAGTTGCAGCTTAAGTGCATATCTTCTGTACATACAGAGGTCGGAAATAATTTGCTTCATGATATAGGAATTAAGATCAATACTCTTACTTCCTTAAGAAAACAAACATAACATATGTAAATGAGAAATAAGTAAATTATTAATAGATGGGCCTATCTAAAATATAATTCAAGCGAAAGCAAGGTCAACCCAGAGAATCGAGTTTTAAGAAACAGTGCAAGTTACAGGAAGCATGAGGAGGTTAGATATATCACCACAGCTTTGTCTTTAGAAAGTTGCTTTCATCTAGGGTTTTTAAGCCATATTACAAACACCCTGTTATCTGCCCCTGTGGATAAGTGCATGGTATGATGTTTCTCAGATTGAGGACGAGGAAATGGAGAGCAGAGAAGTCTTACTGGGCCTGGAAGTCTTGCACATGGTACCTGAGGGGACACCCAGGTTTCTCATTAGCACTTAACTAGCAATCAGGCTAGAGGGAGTCCCACTGGATGCTGTTGTCAGGATTGTTCAAGCTTCCAGATTTTCACTTCCAATGCCTTTCTTTTCTTTTCTTTTTTTTTTTTTTGAAGACTGCTTTCTTAGTTGTATTTTAAAAAGATAAAAATGTAAAACCAATAATGACTTGACACCAATGCCTTTCTATGTCCTTTCTGCTCAGGATTTAGGCAAATCCTATACTCCAGAATGATCCCTTCCTTTCTCTCTCTGCTTCGTATGTTTCCACCTATTGAAGATATGGTGAGCCCAAACTGGCTGAGTTAGGTGGAAAGGGCATTTTCTTCTTTATTGTTAGAAAACAGAATTTAGGGCTTCCCTGGTGTCACACTGGTTGAGAGTCCGCCTGCCGATGCAGGGGACATGGGTTCGTGCCCCGGTCCGGGAAGATCCCACATTCTGCGGAGCGGCTAGGTCCCCAAAAAAAAAAAAAAAAAAAAAATAGAAAACAGAATTTATCAGCTGCCATCTTTCTGGGTCCTGCTCTAGCTTATGATTTCTACACAGCATCTGGGTTTGGCTTCCTATTTCCCAAGTCAAGAACAAGTATTTCCACGTGTCTAGAAAAGTATTCCTCTTAGAAGGAGGAAAGCTGCATGAGAACCTGACCCCCTTGAAAGATGGACAGATATGTAATTCATGATCAGCAAAGTCAGAATCAGCTTTGATTCTGTCTTTCTTACCTTCTATTCCATGTAATTTACTTACATTTGTAGGATCCTCTCCCCTACCATCAAGCATTGCTTCTATAGCAATACGTTCATTTATTTATTGACACAAAATTTGAACTTCTTTTGTGTCAGTGTTGGGGATGATAGATATACTCAAAGCAATTCCTTACCTTGAAACACTTATAGTTTAATAGGATGGACTTATACAAATGAATTCTAATAAATTGAAATGAAAAAGTGTATCATGAACATATGTCCAAAGTACTGTGGAGGCACAGAAGAGGATATGGTTATTGCTAACTGGTAGGAGGCTATGCTGTATGGAGAAGTTTTTCAATGGAGAGATTACCAGTGTTGCTGCTGGGGTGATTTTCTTAGTAGACAAACAGGCAGTTCTTAAGATGGAAGTAAATATGTTCTGTCTGAGTAATTGCATGGTGCCTGAGGTCTCCGTTTGCTTTCATCTGGACGTAACACTTTTCAAAAAGCCTCTAAACTGGTTGACCAATGAAGGTAAGGTTAAAGCAAATTAACAGATTGAAATGGGGAGGTCTGCGAGTTGGGTTACTCAGGATAGGATCACAGATTTTTCATCTTTTATGCTCAGCCCCTACCATGGATGATGGTTGTTGAATTTGTATATATGTACACACACATACTCACTTTTCTAATGAAGAATATTTCATAAACATGAGGTCATTTGCAATTGTATCTTTCAAGCAGGCTTTCAGAAGGAATTTCATTGTTCTTTGACTATTACAAATCAAATGGATCTCTAGCAGAGACCTTAGGGCCTCACTTACAGACTAGAGTCAAAGTTCAGAACAGATGGTCATTTGAATCTAGGGCATTAGTATGTATCTGAGAAAGGAGATTAAAACACCACAAAAAAGAAAGCCTTGTTCAGAGACATCATGTGGGCACAAGAGGTGAGAGATTATTTATCATAATGACTTATTCAACCACAAGGGAAAACATGAGTTAGAATGACATTATTTTCATCACACTTTTCCTCTGAGAATTCAAGAGACTGCCCCAGTCTTATGTAATGGGCAGCAATTCTCTTCATACTATGTTGCTTTGTTCCTAACCCCCACAGACAGTAGTAATAAAAGATTCCCAAAGATGACCAACTTATTCTCCTCTCCAAAATTACCCTCCCACAGATCCTGTGAGCTCATGAATACTTAAGGACAAGCTTATTTGATATTAACCACTATAGTTACCTGCTCATTTCTCGTCAGGCCGTTCTCCTTATTCCACCCCCTCCATGCCCCATCTCTCCAATTCTAAATACTCTCCTTGTCCCACCACTTCTGTGGAAAGAGGTGTTCTCCTTTCCCTCCTCATACTTAATCACATCACTTCAATTACTTCCTCAAGTTGAGAGGCAGGGTGAAAATTTTAAACGTAACACAAAGCATCTGGTGGGATGGGAAGGGGCATAATTCCTGCTCTGCTTCTATCACCAAATGATAGCATGCACTTGGAATACTGTTTTTTTTTTCCCCTGGGCTTTAACTTCCTCATTTATCAATAACAAAGGGAAAAATAAACAGTAAATAATATGTAAGACATATCCTGGTGTGAACAGCAATATGATTCCTCAGTGTTTATCAAGATGAGTGGCACCAAGTTCTAACACGTCATGTAAAAGCCCCTACAAAGTCATGAAGGAGTCGGCCTTCTCATATCTGTAGCTGTCACTCATATACTTCTGCATATATGCACACACATATGTTTAATAGCACATGTATATAAATGTGACTACTTTTCTAAAATATTGACATCCTATTAATATATTTATCATTATTATTCCAATGTCTTAGATTATAATCTTTGTCATACATGGGAGAGCAGCGGGACAAATGTCAGGAGACCTGCATTCTAGGTTCCTCTACACCTCTCCGATTTCATGGTTTTGAACACGTCAGACTCATGGGGCCTCAGTTTAATCTATAAAAAGAGAAATTGGGGGAAATTATCCCTTTTAGGTCTAAAATTGTATGATGTTTGTATTAGTGAAGACAGGAAAGATGATATTGTGGGGTAACTAATTAAACCCCAAATCTCATAGCTTAAACAATAAAGGTTTGTCACACGTGAAAAGCCTGACTGCAAGTTGGAAGATAATTAAAGATGACTGTTCTCCCTGTGGTGTCTCAGTAAACCAGGCTGCTTGAATTTTGTGTATCTATTATCTTTACACAAGAATCCCCCTTCCCCTTGGCAGGGCCCCATTTCAAGCCACATTGCTTCTGCTCACATTTCACTGGCCAGAGCAAAAATCATGGTCTTACCTAACTGCAAGGTAGCTATCTGGATATGTAGTCATCATTATTACATCCTCGAAAGACAACTATTAAATGGAATTTGTTGGACACTCAGACTGTCTTTGCCATGGTGCTAAATCAGAATAGAGCAGGGAGTGTGTCCCATGGAATTGTCTCTCCTGTCCCATCTTTAATATCATAGCATTTAGAACACATCTGTCATTCAGTACTTTCTGAAAGAGCAGGAGACTTTTTCTCTTTACTGAATGATCCTTGATGTTGTAGGGCGGTTCTAAGACTTCTCCCGGGTTTTTAACACATCAGGAATTTCCAAATACCCAAACTCTTATCCCTCAAGTTTAATGGTGAGAAATCTGTGCTCCCTCCATTGAGTCCTTTGCTAGAGGGAAGAATTGACTGGAATTTACATGTCACATGTGTTGAAACATGGAGGATTCTTAGGATATCCTTTGGAATGAGAAATATAAATGGAAAATGAGAGAAAGAGCTAAAGATGTTGTCTTTTCTAACAATAACTTTCTTATTGCTTTAGAAGGTTTTGGTTTAGTGCCTTTTGTTTTAAAGCAGGAAGAATGAGTCTTGGAGAAGAGAGAGAGAAGAAAATCATTATGAAAACTCAGCCATGAAAGCATAGAAGTCAATTCAGACAGAGCTTGGGAGTGGTATTAAATAGTATCAGCTTTTTAGTTTGCTCTTTCTCTTTATCAGAGTAAGGAGAGTTTTGTCCTGATTGAGTGGCTTCCACAGAGGCCTGGGTGGTTTTTGCAGTAGAGTAGATGATGACAGATAACATTCTTACTTCAAGGCCTTTGGGATGGCAATGTGCGTAGAAGGATCTTTCCAGGGAGATTTGCTTCTGCCCACTAATTGTGGTCATATATTTTATGGCTTTGGGAATATCGTGGCCACTAGTATAAGTCCCAGTGCTGTAAGAAGCAGTGTTTGTGTCTGATTCAGCAGAAGCTGTAGCTGTATTTCTGAAGCTACTCTTGATAAAATCACTCATGACAATAATTTTCACTTCCAATCCTGTATTTTCTTTCCTCATCCTGAATAATTTGTTTACAGCTGCTACTATTGATGATATCTACCTTTTAAAACACCCTCTAACTTTTCAGCCCTACTTCTTTACGTTCATCATTTTATCTAGCTACAACTTTTCCTCGGCACCACCAGTAAACACCTTCTCTGTCAACTCTTTAAATATTAACGTTGTCTGGAATTTTATCCTTGGTCCTCCTTGCTTCTCCTGCAACATGTTTTCCTGAGGGGATCTTATCTACTTTAGTGGTATTCAGCCACCACCAAAAACCTTTAAAATGACAAGCTCTGGGTCAATTCAACCACCCACGCTCTCTGTGCCGACACCAGAGCCGCATTCACTGGAGAAAAATAAGAGAAAGAAGCAGTTGGTCCTCCACCACATTGGTGGTCTCCAGGCTCATCCAGGCCTTCAACACTGCCTGGTTGTCTTTTTATTTTCTGTAGACACTGCCCTCTATTAATTTCTGCAAGAGCAATTTTAGATCTTCTACACCGAATGACAGATGACCTCACATCTTCCTTCACAGTTTTGAAATTGAAACCATAGGCCAGACTGAGTATCAAGGAGAGGCTGGTGGATTGTGTAAAATGTTGCCCAGAGGGCAGAGAAGATGTTTACTTCGTTAAGACTTTCGAGAGGACTTGGGGAAAATCACACTGTTTTGGTCATCAAAACCAATGGGGATCATGGAAGGGATCATGATGTTTCCAAAAACTTTTTAACAAAAGCATTACCATGAAGGGGAGGAATGAGATAGTGTAATAATTGTTGGAGGGGCATGAGGGATCATGAGAGCGTACTTAAGAGATTAAAGAAAATCAGTGTGTTTTAATCCTATGGGAAAGGGCCCAATGAAGGCAAGAATTTAAAAGCAATTCCTTTGCTCTAGAAACCTTTGCCTGGTTTTCCTCCTGCTTGTCTGTCCATGTATTCTTAGAGAAATATGAAGGGTGATGCCCACATTTCTGGCTCAAGTGACTCGTTGAATACTTGTGCCTTTCACTGAACTGCACGGTGTTTCTCAAACTATCTGTGGTGAAGGATCAGTTTTTGTTTTTGTTTTTTTAATTCTCATTCATTGTATACTTTTGTTAACTACAATAATAAAGGATTAGTAGAAGGATGCTCATACAGTTAGACGTTGCAGAATTGTCAAATTGCTGTGAAAGTTTCCAAGTGCTTGCTCTGAGTTTTTGTACTTACTTCATGGACCAGTTCAAATAATCCCCAGACCATCACTTCTCCATGGTTCATGCTGTCAGTAGCACTGACCTAGAGAATATATAGGGATTAGCAATGTGAAGGATGGTGATAAATTTCATTTTGGACATGGGCAAGTTGCATCCCCTGTTAGGCATCCAAACAGAGATTTCCAGTAGGTAACTGGATAGAGCACATGATATGTGCTTCAGAGAAAAGTTAAGGAACCCATAAAATAACATGATGTCTATCAGTGGTAGAATGTGGCATATCTGTATCATGGTAAACTATTAAGCAGTAAAGAATGAGAGCACGAAAGCTAAGTGTCCCGTTATGAAAAGAGCTCCAAGACAAGTTATTAAGTCAAGGAAAATAAAACAGGGTACAATATGACAAAATCATGTTTGTATAACATACATACATGTATAAGATACATTGAAGACTTCTGGAAGAATATGTATCTGTTAACAGTGATTACTTTTAGGAAGGAAGCTAGGGTTAATGGGCTGTACAACATTTTAGATCCATATGTTACTTTTCAAAGTTAACTTCAGTATTATTCTTTTACAGATTTTTTTACAGTGTTTATATATTACTTAGGTAATTAAAATGTGAATCATAAAGTTTTTGTATATAATGCAATATATTGCTTTAAAAATATATAGAAATATAAAAGCAATCAGTAGCTTGTTACAGTTTAGTTTTGTAGTAATTATGTAATTGAGGGAGGCAATAACATAGTAGGCAGGAACTCTTTAGCACCATGCGATCACAGGTTCAAGCCCAGCTCTGCCACTGACATGCTGTGTGGTCCTGGATAAGCTTTTGAACCTATCAGCCTGTTTCCTCATCATTAAAATGGAGACAGTAATTGTATCTACCTCGTGTTATTATTGTGAGGATTTGTTTTAACTGTTTATTATTTTAATTATTGAACTATTTTGTTACATGATATAATGCAGGTAGCATGCTTAGCTCAGAGCTTGGCAAATATGCAAATTTGTAAATATTATATCCCTCAAGCATTTTGTTGTTAGTCTCTTCAAATATGTGGAATTACATAAAACGTGAAATCACTCAGCTCCTTTTTTCTCCACTATGCATTTATATTATAGTAGTAAAATACCAGAGTTAGAATATTTTTGTTTCTATTTTGTTTATTTGTGTTTGTATGCAGTGCCTCTGTGGAGTACATGGTAGTCAGGTCTCAAGAAAGAACATGGAATTGGGAGCCAGACAAAGTTCAGATTCTGGGTCTGTTAT
The DNA here is from genome assembly GCF_003031525.2 of Neophocaena asiaeorientalis asiaeorientalis. Lineage (NCBI taxonomy): Eukaryota > Metazoa > Chordata > Mammalia > Artiodactyla > Phocoenidae > Neophocaena > Neophocaena asiaeorientalis. The sequence continues at coordinate 3,139,071 of NW_020174425.1, read as the reverse complement.
TATTAGTGGTGTGGTCTTGGGCACATAATCTGTCTGAAACTCAATGTGCTTACCTGTAAAATGGGGCTGATGTCCCGTCCCTCCTTGGGCTGTTGTAAAGATTGATAGATATAATATATGGAAAGGCCCTTGTAGAATAGATGCTCCATAAATATTAGTTCTCCTTCCCTTCTCTGAAAAAAAAAAGGACATTTTAAAAATAATCAGTGTTTCAAAATTTTACTTTATATAAATCTTCATGATTAAATGGAAGCGGCCTCCCAAATATTCTTATAAGTTATTTTCAAAATTCTGGAAACTCCTTCCAGAGTACTCATATCATATAACCGATTAGGCAAATATTTCTATCCATCCCCTCAAATTATCCAGTTCAAGATACCCTGAATTATTTTCTTCCTGACCTCTTGTATTGAGAAAAGAAAGAGCTTGACAGAAAGAGGGAGTTTTAAAAGTTCTTTTTGAACGATAATGGTAGAAATATATGGTGTGTGGAGAGGTGGGGAGTGTCCCACATAATGAATCATACGTAGAACGTACAACAGAGAATTGAATACTGTGCTTCTAAGACCTCAGTAGTGCTTACTGTAAGTGATAGTTTCGTGGCCTTTTCTTTGCACAGATATTTGTCATTCTGTAGTTAATTTATAAAGAGATTCATGGAAAGTCATAATTATTTAAAGAAGAGAAGAGGCAAAGTGTTCTTTTGCCATGTCTATAAATCTTTCCTTATGCTTTGCTGAGAACTCTGCTCTGGCTATCTACTTTAAGCATGTAACAGGAGTATATCATAATGTCAGGAGTTGTCAGACCCTCGGAACTCTCCATAATGTGAGATCACAAGCAGAGACAATTTCACTGTAACATTTCTGACTACAAAGTATATATACCATTCAGTTGGCATGCTGATATCACATCAGGGAGTTTCTTTTTTTTCTGTCCTTATCCTTTAAGTTTGTCAAGGTATTTAAATCTGTGAAGTTAGATAAAGCTAGAATAAGAAAATTAAAATTCATAATAGAATAACAATGTCAGAAGAAAAACATATTTTTGAAAGGAAACATAAAAGAGAAATTAAAGATTACAAAGATGTTGAAAAAGGTGCTACATGTATTTCAGTTATGTTTTTATTAGTTCTCTCCAGAGAACAAAAACATTTCTCAGAACAATTTAGAATAGTAGATATATTTTTTTAAAAACTCAATCACAAGATTTAAAAATCTCTTTGAGAGCCTTGAGAGAATATTTCTTTCTCATGATGAAGTTACCAACTGGGAGTATTTCACTAATTCTTCCGTATGTTTACCTGCCTCACTGCGTACCACTATGGCTCCCTTAAGAGCTATTGTTTTTTAAATGGAAAAAAAATTTAATGCTTGCATAAACTCAGATGTGAAAAACGAGCTTACAGATATTTTATTTTTTGCTGTGATTATGCATTTCCAGTGCATGTGCCTTTTAAATGTTGCTATATAAAATAAATGGGCTCAACCATTATTTTTTTAAAAAAAGAAATATAGAAAGGAAGATAGAGGTACATTATTTTCTTCCTAGAAATACCTTACTAAGTTCTTGGTCCTTCCAGGTTATCCTTAACTTCTTGTTAGTGATTGAACAGCAGCCCGATTATCCCCACAGAATCAGTATTTCCTGACTGTCACTGAGGAAGGAGCTTTGTTAGGAGATATGCTACATGAATATATATGTTGTGCTCAGAGAGGAGATACTATACTCTTCTTCTATTTTATAACCAACTCTCTCCTTCCTGGAAACCAAACATGTTTGCTGAAGTCTGGAACTGAGTCTCTCTCCCCAGGATGTGTTGGAAGGAAGCCTGCGCTTCATGTCTGTGGTACATGGCTGCCATCAAAGATTCAGCACCATTGTTAACACCTGGTGAGGGCATGGACAATTCGCTTGGTCTCCTACAAGCCAAAGCAAATCTCATTTTAAATGCTTGGAGATAAATTACTTTTCAATAAACATGGGACAAATATATTGGTTGGTAAATGAAAACATCCTTCAATAAGGTAAAAATTAGACCTTAATATGTATTTTTGATTATTTGAGGGTATTTTTGTAGTTTACTTAAATCAGAGACCCTTATAAGCCATCTTGCTCTCATGTGTTTCCCTGACTTTTGAAATTATGATATTAGTGTATTCTGCTCTGTTCCTTTATTTGTTGTTTTCTGCTTTCCTGATAACATCTTTTTAGATTAGGGTAAAGTCTAGTCAGAATGAGGAAGTTGTGACAGATTTCTCCCTCCCCATTAGACTTATTCAAATCTCATCCTAAGATTTCCTTTTCTCACTTTATTCACTCTTTCCGGCAATCCCACCCAGGCTCATGGCTTCGATTACCATCTCCATGCCTTACATGCCTTGTCTAAATTTTTTTTTTTAAACATCTTTACTGGAGTATAATTGTTTTACAATGGCGTGTTAGTTTCTGCTTTATAACAAAGTGAATCAGCTATACGCATACATATATCCCCATATCCCCTCCCTCTTGCATCTCCCTCCCACCCTCCCAATCCCACCCCTCTAGGTGGCCACAAAGCACCGTGCTGATCTCCCTGTGCTATGCGGCTGCTTCCCACTAGCTGTCTATTTTACATTTGGTAGTGCCTCATCTATTTTTAACTTCAGCCCAGAGCTGCCCTCTGAGCTCCAGACCAGGATGTTCAGTTGACTATTTGGTATCTCCACCTGGACATCTTAAAGTCATTTACAATTCTACCCAACCCAAATGGAAGTTATCATTATCACCTTCCCGCCATAAACAAAGTACGATGTTTTTCTAGCATTGCTGTTTCAAAGATAAGCAAGCTGGGAACCTGAATCATCCTTGACGGCTTGCGTTTTTCATGTGCCGTGTCTAATTCATCCATCACCAGGTCCTGCTGATTTTACTTTCTATACGTCTCTCAAGCCAACAACTTCTCTGTTTGTATTACCACCATCCTAATTCAAGCTGCCATCATCTTCACCTGGAGAACTGTAAGAGCCTCCAAAAACCTTCTACCTTAAGTACTTTAAAATCTGGGCTGTACTACACTGTGCATTATGCCCCTGCCAGAATGATCTTTTTAAAACAAAATGTAACTTCCCATGCCAGTCCCCTGTTAAACAACTGAATGGTTTCTCATGATTCTTAGAATAAAGACCAAGATATTTAACGTGGCCTTTCTGTGTTGTTTTCCCCCTACGTCCTGCTCCCTCTGTCACTACACATCCCTTCCTCTGGGCTTCTTAGTCTCGTCCCTTCTTCTTCAACACCCCTCCCCACCGCCACACGCACACCATCATCCTGTTAACTCCTACTCCTTGTTCAGATTTCAGGAAACTCATTACCTCCTCAAGGATGTTGCGTTGTGCCATCCTTTTTAGATCAAATCTCCCTCCTACAAACTCTCAGAGAATCACTGCACTTTCCTTTCCTAGTGCCAAACGCATTTTACATTTACTTGAGTGGATATTTTATGGACATCTTCCATACTGGATGTAAACTCTATATGAGCAGGCACTGTGTCTGTTTTCACTAAGTATTGTATCCCCGATACTCAACATAGTGATGGCACTTATGCTGGATTCAGGGTTGACTCAGAATTCTGCTTGTTTATATTAACATCTGATGTAGTATGTCTAACTGGTTATGCTGGTTTTCTGCTTCTGTTACTTTAGCATCCTTCATCTCTCTCTGCCTCTTTTGCATTTTTGTACATCTGTGAATTATCCTTGCTGAATGAAAGGTACTTTCTTTATATGGACAGGAAATACATTATTATTTTTATTCTTCATCATTTGGACTTTGCTTTTTGTACCCAGATCAATCTTTCAGAGCAACACTAATGGATAGGTTACAGTGTGTTCATGTATTTATTTTTTCATCTGGTTCTCAAGGCTGTACTCTGTCATCAGCCATCTGCTTCTAAGACAGGTCTCCATGTTCTCTAAGGATCTGAACTCCATCTGTTAGAACTTCCTGAGTATTTTGTTCATTGTCAATCTGACCAATTTAGTCTCGCTCATTTCCCTGGCCTAATTCTGATAATCACAGCTTCCTGGTAAACTAATTTTGACTCTCAGGTTTCACTACTTCTCCAAGTCTGCTGGCTTCCCCCCGGGTCTCAAGGACACCCTTTGTCTTTGGTTTCCAGCCCTTCTCTTACATCTATGGTTTTAGGGACAAAGGATGAGAGTTTGAAGCAAGTGTCACTGAAAATACTGAACCCATGAAGTAATGCATTTCATTTTCTTTGGTCATTTGTGGTTGCTCTTTCAAAAATTTAACCTACTTTGTTTTTCAACCACAACAAGAGAGAAAGGGACAAAATGACAATCTTTAATATCTGAAAATTGTAGTTTAAAATTAAAATGCTGCTTTTCCAAGAGAAAAGTCCTTTTCAGTACCTTTAAATCCTTTGGCATTTTTCGCCCACTATGTGTGGATTGCATAAGCATAAAGAAGATGTTCCATGAGCGATGCAGTAGGTCAGATGCCTCCTGCAAGCCTCTTTTTTGTAACTACTTAAAACAAGATTTTGAAGTGGATGTATCTTTCTCATTAGTGCAAAGAAATATCTCTATAAAGGAAAAAAATATAGCTATTGTTTTAATAATTAGAATTTTCTGAGAAAAGAGTTTACTATTTGCTTCTAGTGTTTTCATCAGGCAGTTGGAAAGAAACTACTATGTGTTGAATACCATCCCAATGCTGTTAGGGGCTTTAAAGATTTACAGGTCACAGTCCCCCTTCACTCAACAGCATGCTCTGGGTAGGGAGGTATAGAGTAATAAAGAGTGAAACAAAGTTAATTACAAAGAATTTTTTGAGCTCAAAAAATACTAAAATAACCTATGTTCTTTATTTAAAAAAAAAAATAAAGAAAAGTAGACACAGAGAAGTCATGGGACTAGTTCAAGTTTCTCCAGAACTAGATTTGGAACCCTTTTGTTGCACTTTCATCTGCAGCATCTTGTGTGCTATAGTGAAAAGTTCATGTTCCCTTATCTACCACTGAGGGAGATCTTTCTGAGTCCCCTTTTTGACATCAGAATATTGCCTTGAATGGAAAATGGGCATTGGTGATACAATTAAGAAAAAAATAGACTGGAGTCCAGCTCTACTCAAAGTGTCCTCTGTGGATAAGAGTCAGCATCACCTGGAAGAAGCTTCTTAGAAATGCAAAATCTCAGGCTCCACCCAGACCTGAATTACAACTTTTTTTTCTAACATTTATATTATACATGTTAAAGTTTGAAAAGCATATCTCTAGAATGCTTGATGTAGAGCAGTGGTCCTGCAAATTTAACATGCATCAGAATCTGGATGGAGGGCTTGCCAAAGTACGACTGTTGGGCTTTAGCCTCAGAGATTTTATTCAGCAAATCTGAGGTGAGGCCAGAGAATTTGCAGCTTTCCAGGTGATGCTGATGCCACTGACCTTGGGGCTATACTTTGAGAACCAGTGATTCTCAGCTCTGGTTGCACATCAAACTCTCCTGGGCAGCTTTTTAAAAATACCCAGGCCTGTGCTTCATCTCTTAATAATTGGTTTTGGATGAAGCCCAATCATTTTCTTGAAAACTTCCTCATGATTCTAATGTGCAGTTGGGATCAGGAACCACTCTCTAGAAGATGAAAAGAGCTTCTGTATTTCCTGTGATTAACATGGGGTCCCAGGAATCGAACACCTTTCTAAGGAACTCCAGGAGACCATCTCTGTCCACACAGACTTCTGCATGATCCAGGCCAGTTGTGCACTGAAAAGGGGCCATAAGAACTGGGCCCCAGTCTCAGATCTGCTACTTACTGGCTGTGTGGCCTTGGGCAGGTTACTTCTCCTCTGAGCTTTAGTACTATATCTGCTAGGTGGAAATAGTAATTTTAACCATTGTGGGCCTGTTCTTGGGAGAGTTAAAGTATCAAATTGCCGAATCATAATAGGAATTTGATAGTTGCTGGCTGATAATAAGTTTGGGTCGTTCACTGTTTTTCCTACATGAGAGCTGAGATGAGCATACGATATTACTAAAGTCATACCGTAAATTTTCCCAAATCTGAAAGATTTTGAAAGGATATCCAATATTAAAGTTATAGTGAATGGGCAGAATCTAGTGGCAGATATAACTCCCGAAGAGGCTCAAACAAGGAAGTTTTGCTTTTAATATACAGTTTATCACTCTCACCATCATTACTTGAAGTTTGTTCAGCATGCGCAGTGTTTATATAGCACCAAGGCAGTCATGCCTTTAGCAAATGATTTATTTTATGGTGACATAGACAGTTTACTATTGATAAGTCCTAAGGATTATAAGCCTCTCTCAGCATCCATGTGGTCAAGGTCAATGGCAGATGTGTCAAGCAACTGACCATTCCATCCATGTGGTCAAGGTCAATGGCAGATGTGTCAACCAACTGACCATTCCATCCATGTGGTCAAGTTCAATGGCAGATGTGTCAACCAACTGACCATTCCATCCATGTGGTCAAGGTCAATGGCAGATGTGTCAACCAACTGACCATTCCCCTGCTCAGTTTAGGCACACTACATGTTTTGTTGGAAAACCCTGTAATTCCCCTAATGCTGAATGTTCAGGTGTACAGCAAATGTTTTAACCAAATGCTTTGGCGGGCCATTTGGAGTTAGGCAATAAGGGTTCATGACTGTTGTTCATATGCAAATCTAAGTACATATTCCTAGAGCACGAGAGCTTGGGAGACACTAATGCAGCTCCTACGTTTCATAAATGAGGGACCAGAATGACCTGCCAGAGGTGAATCACTTAGCTTTTCCCAGAAATAGTCTAGGGGCCATGTTCTCCTAGGCATACAATTTTCTCTTTATTTATTTATTTTTGTTATTGTCATTATATTGACATATTCTTGAGTTGACCAAATTTCTGTCATATTTGTAAGACGTTACTTTTCAATTTGGTGATAAGAGTTTTTGTAATAAAGAGGTCCCAAGGTGTGTGACACAAGGTGTGTGCGTGTATCCATGTGACTTGGTATGTGTGTCTCTGAGTCTATGTATTTGTGCACATGAGAATGTTTGAGCATGTGCGTGGCTCAGTGTCTGTGGCCAGGTATGTGTGGTTCTGAGTGTGTGTTTATGTGTGGCATTTGTGTGTATGAGGATGAGCGTGTGTGTGCATGTGAGTGTGTAGGTGTGTATGTACAAATGGAAGAAGGAAGGGTCCTGATTCCATATTCCCTGTGATATGTATTGTACTTCTCCGCAGAGCTGCAGCCTCACCAACTGTTCTTTCCAGTATCTGGGCTAATAGAAAATCTGCCACATTTATGACTGCATATTGTTCAAACTGAAAAATTTCCCCCTTTACCTAGAATGTTTTTGGTATCAAAGACTCTTTAGTCACTTGTAGACTTAACACTCTTTAAAAATAAAACCTTTATTTCTCTTCTGCGTGCTGCAGTGTAATCTCTTTTGGTGCTAAATGAAAAACCGAGTTTGGAAGAAAGATATACGAAAACAAGAAATGATACCAGTAGGACGACTTACTAAAGCTGTTTTGAATTGCATTAGATACTATTTTATTCTGCTCCAAGTGTGAAAAAAAGAATTAAAAGCTCATGTTTACAGACTTAGAAATAAGAACCACAGAAGCTAAGTGTTGGAAGGGCTTGCATAGCTCCCTTAAGTGCCCCGGACCTCAGTTTCTTTCTTCTCTAAAACAAAAGGGTTCAGGTTATTTTTCAGATGTCATGCCTCTTGTTTGCTATCCCATCACAATTTAGAATTTATTTATTTAGTTATTTCAGTTTTGAACAGCCTGGACAGTCAGACCTGCCTGACAGGGAATGTGTTACTTTTTTGGGTCTTAAAATGAAATATCTAGTGTGATGTTCAACTCTCGTAAAACATTACTATAAACTCATTATCATGCAATAATTTAGAAAGACAGAATACAGTATGCATGACACGTCAGAAAGGCATTTACTTATCTAGGTATGAAAATTTTGCTTATTTAGAGTAGAGTCATACAACTGGAACATGGAAAAGGTCATTTTTATAGACAGAAGGATTGTTCTTTTATAAAAGATGATGCCTTGCAATTTCAGGAAGCCAAAACTCAGTGCCTGAGGCATCAGTAACAAAGTTATTGACATCATGAGGTAGAATATTCATGTCAAAATATTCCAAGAAAAGGGTAAAGTGTAAAGACTTAAACAAAACTGAAATTTTACTAAGCGAACACATTGAGTTGATAATTCAAGTTAGTTATTAGCATGTTTTTAGTTTATACAAATTTTATACCTATGTTCTTATTCAGTGCTTGGCCAGAGGAAAAACCTACCGTTTTTCTTTTCTTTAAAACTTATTTTATATTTACATTATTGATTTATTTTAAATTTAATTTTTGTGTATTTGTTATTCAATGTTGTGAATATCTGTAACAACATTGTTTGAGTTTGTGAGTGGAGAGACGATAACGTCACAGTCCCCCCTTGTCCACAAATAGGTGAAATCTATGTTGTAATTATAGTCTATAAGAAATAAAATATTTCTGTCTGGAAGGCAAAGCATATTGAAGAAATGAGGAAAAAAGTGCTGAATTGACAACAAAAAGACAAAAAATACCCTAAAAATAGAAAACAGGTAGGAAAATGAACTTAAGCATTTTCCCCCAAAACACCCTTCCTACTACATTCATCCAAACTGCTCATGTTTTCTGTAGACCACAGTCCTCACAGAAAACTACACAGTAGTAATAAAGGCACAGTGATCCTTCCTCCGGATCAGAGGCCAGCAAATGTTTTCTTAAAGAGACACATAATAAATATTTTAGATTTTTCAAGTTAAGAGGCAAAAATCAAAAAAAAAAAAAAAAAGAGGCAAAAATCAAGAGTACTATGTAGGGACTTCTATAGCCATTTAAAATGTGGCCATTTAAAAATGTAAAAGGTGTTTTAGCTTGTGAGCCATACAGAAACAGACGGTAGGCTGATTAATCTTTTATTATGCAATTGGAATTTAAAAATTCTATCCTATATCAGCTATACAATCAATGTTTTATAAAAATTAAATAGGTTAGGTTAGACCTTTAAAAAATTTAAATGTCATTTTTTCCTCAACACCATTGCTACTAGCTATTAAACGTATTATCTTTAAATAAGAAAAGAACGCTCAGCCTTAAACTTCAGGAACATTTCCCCATAGGATATCTCCATTGTCTTAACTCAGAATCAATGAGGTAAAAATGAAAAGTTGAACACAGAGCTAATAATAACAACAATATAAACAACATTAATAAGGATGGTGGAGGATGATCAGTGATTCAACATCAATACTTTAAAATTTGATCCTCCAATATGAGATGTCTTTAATGTTATATTAATAGTTGATGTAATTTTAAAAGTTTCAGACGAGATAATAAACATTTAACGATTAATGTTGTAAAAGTGTATGAAAACCTTATTTAGATATTGAGATATATGCTATTGGAGGGAGATTAATATATTTTCACCCAGAAATTCTTGGGCACCCCATCAACTGGGGCAAAGAAGTATATTCTCTTCAAGATTGGGACATATGGGAAGCAAAGACAGTCTTGGCCCATCTTTTTCTGTGCTTTTATCTTAGAAGGAACAGAACTTAGCAATATTTTCCTCCATTGGCATTTATGGAATTATGTAGTTTGTCTTAATTAAGGAAACGAAAAGGAACTCGATATTTTTGTGTGAATCCACGTAGGTGGTAAAATATATAAACAAGACAGGAAAAGATGATAGTGCGAGAAAAACACAGCCTTTTCAAGAAAACTGGAAGCTATAAAGCATCATATGTCATAATTTTGGGGTGGAATGTGATGTGCCAAACTACTCAGATTTTTTAAAAGTCAGCCATCAAACTCATTAACCAGCGTCCGCAAGCAGATGTTGCCTTGTGCTGTGGTGCTATTTGGTGTGTTCAGGGAAGTGGAGATAGATAGCAGCTTTTCAAATAGAAAGTTGCTACCTAATATAAAAAGTGACTTCTTTTCTTGAACCTTATTTGTCATATTATGTTACATCAGATGATTAAACAGAAAGTTAACTGTGTAATGAGACAGGGAGACTAAAATGTAAAGGAGAACACACTTTTTTCAGCTTAGATACGTGCCATCGTTTCAGACACAGGTAGCCATTCTGAAATGATGGCAGAATTTTTCATGCAAACCAGCTGCTTGTGAATTAGAATAATGTGAAAGTTAAATAAGTTTGAAAACTTCTCAAAAAAAAACAACAAAAAAAAGCAAGAGGCTCCAAGTGATACTTTGCTATTTTAAACAGAGATGTGACTGTTGGTAATGCAGAGTGACTCAGTACCTGGCTTTTTTTTGCCTACTAAAATGCTCAGGGCCCCTTGTTAATGTGAGCACCCCAACTTTTGGGTTGCTGATGCTTCTCAATACTGTTTGTGGTTCTTTTGACAGTGGTGCATGTAGATGAGCTTCTAGACCTTCATTAAAGTCTTTGTAGTTTATCTGTCAAAACGGAATGTAATACAGGTATTTGCAGAGTAGATAAACTGCATATTTGATTTATTCTGGTAAGAATGAATATATCATTTCAAGGTGAGAAAAATTTATAAGTAAAAATAACGTTAATAGAAAAAAAATAATGTGGAAATACACAGAGGTGGACCACTGATAAAATCACTTTTTAAAAAATTTATTTTATTTATTTATTTATTTTTGGCTGCGTTGGGTCTTCGTTGCTGTGCGCGGGCTTTTCTCTAGTTGCAGCGAGCAGGGGCTACCCTTTGTTGTGGTACGTGGGCTTCTCATTGCAGTGGCTTCTCTTCGTGCGGAGCACGGGCTCTAGTTGTGCAGACTTCAGTAGTTGTGGCATGTGGGCTTCAGTAATTGTGGCATGTGGGCTCAGTAGTTGTGGCACGCAGGCTCAGTAGTTGTGGCTCGTGGGCTCTAGAGCGCAGGTTCAGTAGTTGTGGTGCATGGGCTTAGTTGCTCCATGGCATATGAGATCTTCCCAGACCAGGGCTCGAACCCATGTACCCTGTGTTGGCAGGCAGATTCTTAACCACTGTGCCACCAGGGAAGTCCCACTTTTTTTTTTTTTTTTAGTTTTATATTTATTTATCAGACTCTAGGTCTATCCACCTCATTACAAATAGCTCAATTTCGTTTCTTTTTATGGCTGAGTAATATTCCATTGTATATATGTGCCACATCTTCTTTATCCATTCATCCGATGATGGGCATTTAGGTTGTTTCTATCTCCGGGCTATTGTAAATAGAGCTGCAATGAACATTTTGGTACATGAGTCTCCACTTTCTGTTTTTAATAGGATTTGTATTGACTCTCTGCTCTTGAATCATTCTTATGTATATACTGATTGATTTTTTAAACTATTACAACCCAGCCCACAATTAAATATCAGCTTAATTTAATCTTAAAAATTCTAGGTTGGTTCAGACCTAAATGGTTCCAAGAAAGATAATCACTTACTTTATTCTTTTTAAGATCTTGTCATAAAAGGAATCTCACAAACTTGTGTGGGTTAAATTCTCTTTTTTCTTAGCCTTTGCTTGCAATGTGTTCCCTGGGAAGCTGACTGGCAGGATGCAGTTACATGCAGGACTTTATTAGGGATTGTTCTCTGTATCAACAACTATAGAAGAGAAGAGAAGGCAAGCAAAGAAAGGGAAAGGGACAGGAGGAAGGGGGAGGAGAGGGGAGAGAAAATGGGTTGGGAGTGAGAGTGAAGAGAAGTGATGGAGGGGCAGGGAGGGGACGAAGCAGGACTGGGCAGAGAGCAAAGCTGGAGCTGTGATACTGTCTCAATAACAGAGTTATCGCTGGATCTTTACACTGTATACTATATACTATGCTAATAGTTTACACTGTAAACTGTATACTATGCTATATATTCCAGATACTACACGATATGCTGTTTTCTATTCCATATAGTATATATTCTATATACTATATTAATATGGTATATACTATTCTCTATACTATACTAATTCTATGTATACACTGTATACTAATCATTTTATTCTATATACTATATTATCATACAGTATATATTATAGTTTATACTATATAGTTATATGTAGTTTGTACTATGTATTATACTTTATAATTTACATCAGTCGTTGGATACTGCCGTCCCAGGAAGAAGGCTTGCAGTTGGCTGAGACAGCTTTCTTTAGTTCAGGGCACTTTCCGAGGTCAGTTTCTGGAGAAGACTGACAGCTAAGGACACCTCTTCTAACAGCTGGGATAGTAAGTCCTGAAGTCCTGAAGGGGAATATGGCTCCTCATCAGAGCATCCACTACAGCTTTAAAATGAGGAAGATTGTTTTAAGTTCTAATCTACATTACTGCAATAAAATAATTTATATTTTTAAATATTGGAGTACTGGGCAGCTACGTTTCATTATACAGACTACAAATTTCAATCATGATGCAGAATAAGTTTACTAATATAACTGAAAACCAGATGAACAATCCCAGTCTACTCTTTTGTCTAAGCTTTGAAAGCACTTCTCTTGTGTTTCCTTGAATACATTGGTTAAATCTAGAACAAGAATTATTGATTTTGTCTAATATTTTTGCAGAGATTATACCAAGAGGACACACTACATAACAATGCTTGGACGATACTGTTAAAATTTTAACTACCTGGAGGAGACCAGCCATTCAATAGCACAATATCTTTTCATTTCACAGTGGCCTGTGGGCAAGATATGTGTAAGCACATTTTGGGATCATAAAGTAGGATCCCAGGCTATCTATTTAATTGGAAGAGATGAGAACTAGGTATTTAGGGAAGAATAAAATAATTAATTTATTTTACTTGAATTAAAAAAAAGAAAATTATATGGCAATGTAAGAAGCAATGATACGTGCAGAAACATCAGCTCTTTGTGGGACATGCAAGCCCAGTGACCTCCATCAGCTGGCCAAGGGACACTTCATAGAAGCCAGATGAAATAAGGGTGTTTTGTTGACACCTCCATTCATGAGACTATCAACAAATCACTGCTCCAACCCCAGAATGCGTCCCTGAACACAGAGGAAATCACACAACAAGGATTTCCAGTCAATTCTGTAATGGAGACGTAGCTTTCCCTTTTTTTGTGTGACTACTTTGATAGGAACAACTGGAAATATAAGAGTTTGAATTACATGAAGTCTTCAGAAAAATAGTCAATTCTGAAAAATTGGGAAAAATATTTCAGATTTCAGGACACCTTAGAAACACTAGGGATAAATGTGACCTTCAAAGTCTGCCCACATAAGAGGTATTAAAAGTTTCACTCTTTAGGAACCCAGGAAAATATTTCCTCACTCATATTTTTAATTAATATATAAAGTACTGCCCTGTGTATTGCAGGTTGATGACACCAACCATTCCTTAGAAGGGCAGGTGATTTAAGGGAGCAGAATTGGTAAACCAGAATTATAAAAGATGATCCATTAAGTTATGGGGAGTTTTATTGCAAAGAAATAAAAGAGGCTCTAAATCTGGTTAGATGAACAAATGCCCATTAAAAATGATACCTTCAAGAAGACTAGACAGCAAGTAATAGTTTAATGGTACAACAGTATTATAGTTTGCTAGTGATTGAACTTGCTCGGTGATTTATATATTTTTTTCCAGTGTGAGATAAGAAAATGAGACTTTGGTAAGGACTTGTAGAGGTTATGCTTTTCACTTTTCTGCCTGTAGAATAGTCTGAGAGTGTTTGGTTAAGACTTTCTCTTATTCTCTAGGCAGAAATAAAATTGCTGAACTTTTATAGAAATGTTGACCTCTAAATAATACTTCCAGCTTAGACTGCACGTTCCATAAATCTTGTGCAAAAGTGTGAACTGATCCTTTACCAGCTGCTGGAATTACCTATGTACGGAGCACAGGCTCCGGACGCGCAGACTCAGCGGCCATGGCTCACGGGCCTACCGCTCCACGGCATGTGGGATCCTCCCGGACAGGGGCACGAACTCGTTTCCCCTGCATCGGCAGGCGGACTCTCAAACACCGCCACCAGGGAAGCCCTAGCAAGCATTTTTAATCCAACATTTTCTGCATCTTTGTCTTTCATTATTTTGTTTACTTTAAATACATAAATGAATATCCATGTGTAAGAAATACGATTATTTTCAAAGATATTTTGTGCCAAAATGGCTAATAAGCAATATGATTTCTATAATTATAAATGAATACTAAAACTATAAATGGGTCCTGCCTTTGGACCCATATCCTACAGAACACACAGATTCTTCCTCCCTACTTACTTATGTTTCTGTGTAAATAAGCAACATTCTTGGGTAAGGAATTGAAGTTTCTCTTTTACCTTTATTGTCTAGTCTTTGACTAGCCTCAGGTCTTAGAATCTGAAATGAATCATTAGGTTTTCAGTTGACTTAGACTGAAGAAAGAACCTAATTGCACATTTTTGAAAGATTTTAAATATATAACATCTGCTGTCTTGGCTATAGATGATTTAATTTTTAACACGTGCTTCCAAACTTTAATTTTTCTGCATCAATTGAAGCAGCCGCATTAATTATTAATGCATCTATATTTCCTCAAAGCAAGTCAGACTTAAGATCCTTCATAAATATTTAAGAATACTGCTGCAAAATAAACAGAAACTTTTACTGAACTTTTGAATGCAAGTTTGAGAACCAACTATTGCAAAAGCAACAAAAAGCAAGACAGACGTGTTAAAGGGTTCCAGAGAAGTGAAAAGAGCAGACACTGAAAGAACAGGGAGGCCAGATTTCTGCTATAACCCTCATTGTCTCAATTTTACAATGTGACTCTCATTGACTGCACATTTAACTAATGGAATTAATGGATGTGGCCAAATTTAACTCAGGCCTGATTCATGATAGCACTTAATTTCTGATGGCTCCCTTTTTCTCTTTCTTTCTCTTTCTCTCTCACATACACATTTCCATGTATCCTATACAGTCTTTACCATGAATACTGACCAAGTTACTGAACGAATGAATACATGAATGTATAAAAATAGCTCTAACTTTCCTTTCTTATTATCATTAGCAAGGCTTCTGAGATAGATGTGTTGAATTGTGTCCCTTCTCCCACCCCCTCATGACATATGTTGAAGTTCTCGGGTACCTGTGAATGTGACCTTATTTGATAATAGGGTCTTTGCAGATGTAATCAAGTTTAGATGAGGTCACACTGAATTAGAGTGGGCTCTAATGCAATATGACTGGTGTCCTTATAGGAAGAGAAGAACCACACAAAAAGACACACAGGGAGAATATCATGTGCTAACAGAGGCAGGGATTGGAGTGATGCATCTACAAGCCAAAGAATGTCTTTGTGGGCAATACTAGAAGCTGAGGGAAGGCGTGGAACAGATTCTTCCCTAGAGCCTTCAGAAAAAGCATGGCCCCACTGACACCTTGATTTTAGACTTCTAGCCTCCAGAACTGTGAGAGAATGAATTTCTGTTGCTTTAAGCCACTCAGCTTATGGCACTTTGCTACAGCAGCCCTAGGCAACTAATACAGATACTGTAAGCAAATCTATCTTTTTCTCATTAAAAAAAATTATGAAATGAAACATATGTAGAATGCATAGCATATATATACAGTTTAACAAATAATTATAAAGCAAGCATCCATCTGACCATCATTCAGGTGAGTAAACAAGATATTTCTAACTTCCTAAAAGGCTCTCTCTCTATACCCCTTTATTATAGCCTACTCCCTTCCCCCAGTGATAACTCCTGCCTGATAATTGTTAGCTTTTCCTTATAGTTCCATCACCTATGTAATCATATTGTAAACAATATAGTTTAATTTTTGTACTGATAAATCTATTTTTTTTAAATTTATTTATTTTATTTATTTATTTTTGGCTGCGTTGGGCCTTCGTTGCTGCGCACGGGCTTTCTGTAGTTGCAGCGAGCAGGGGCTACTCTTCGTTGCGGTGTGTGGGCTTCTCATTGCAGTGGCTTCTCTTGTTGCTGAGCACGGGCCCTAGGTGCGCGGGCTTCAGTAGTTGTGGCACGTGGACTCAGTAGTTGTGGTTCACGGGCTCCAAACCACAGGCTAGTAGTTGTGGCTCACAGGCTTGGTTGCTCCGTGGCAGGTGGGATCTTCCCGGACTAGGGCTCGCACTCGTGTCCCCTGCATTGGCAGGCGGATTCTTAATCACTGCGCCACCAGGGAAGCCCTGTACTGATAAATCTTAAAATAAGAATATATTCAGATGAACCTACCTGATGAAAATGCATTTTAGAGCTCTGCTTAGGCAAATTCACAAGTTACTAACTGATATATAAAAATTAAAACCAATATTCTGTAAAATCGTATTTTAAATAGGCATATTCATTCAGTTGATTTACTCATTAAACACTTACTATTACTGAGGACATGTCGAGTGAACTTTATCTTTCAGGAATTTTCTAGAATAGAGATTAAAAATAATGTCAATAATTCCATTTTAACAAGTAAATTTTAACTTTTTATACTCATACTTAATTGTTACATCCATACACATATACACATTGAGAGTTTGTGAGATTTAGTAGTATTCTTTGTAATGTAGAATACTTAGTCCATACAGTGGATTTTACTAATTTATAGATTAACTTTATTGATTCACATAAACAGGACTGTATAGTTTCAGAGATGCTACACATTTTAATTTTTATTAAGTCACTAGCTTTATCTAGGTGTGTCTAGTTACTGAACTTGCTCTGTTTGTGCGTATGAATTCCTCTTGGTATCTCCATGTATATTTATTGGGTTTTTTTTTAACATCTTTATTGGTATTTTTAAAATTTATTGTTAATAGAAGGTAAATCAATCTTTGTTTTGATTTCATAGACTGCTTACTGTACTATGTATTTAAGCATTAAAATGTGCTATACTGTTAATGAGGACATAAAGGGATTCAAAGTAGTTTACTTTAACACTGAAATGTTTGTCAGTAGAATACATCAGAAGTTTTGGAAGGCACCAGAGCACAAGTATTTTCTGCCTTTTGAGAAACTCATGGTCCCCAGGAGAAAAGAATGGGTTGGCTAATGATTATAATATAATTATGCATCTGTAGTCCAGAAAAATTTTAAGTGCATATTGTAGTCCAGAGAAGAAAATCAATGAAAGCTACCTAAAGAGAAAGAAATTGGTTCACATAGGGAATGGCATTTAAAAAGACATTCTTGTGTCTTGAAGAACAAGAATTTGCAGACAGGACATCATAAAGTCAAAGAAGGGCAAAAGTGTATGGTCTGCATTGGATTTTTTAATGACAGGAAATACACCTAGATAACATTTATCTGTAAATATAAATGATCATTATTATTACCTTAAGCCAACTTGTAGTTGGTCTTGGAAAGTCACCAGATTTATTGATTATTATTTAGTTAACAGAAAATATAACTGACATGTAATTTGGTTAACTCTCTCACTATCACAGCATTATTTCTAAATCCAGAACCCCTGGTACTGCACATTGCCAACTGCAAATTATTTCTCAAAAGCATTAATTAAAAGGGTAATAAAAAGTTCACTAATTTTTAAGGATTACATTTCTCAATTTTTAATATGAGAACTAAATTAATGCCTTTCTTATAAGGATAGGTCAATATGTGTTAGAAGTTTTAGTTCAGTGTAATTATCAAGTTTTCTTAAATTGCTCTTAAACCTGTCTTTGCCAAAGACTTTGAATTTTGACCTTGCTATTGACTCAATCAGCATTTCTCAAACATGGGCCAGTGAACCTCCATGAAATGTACTACCCTAGTTGGGAGGCCATTTAGTTTTCTAGGGCTTTTAAAAATTTTAGAGGATCATGAAATGGAAATATAGAAAAAAACCACTTTTTATAGATTAAAATACTGTTTTATAAAATGTTACTTAAAATGTAGTTGTAACAAAATTAATACATTAAAGATTGTAAGTAATTATGTGATCGTTATCTACATCCCCCAAAATTTATGTTCTTGGTAGCTTGAAAAGAAGGAATATTTTCAAACCAAATACTACACATGCTTAAGTATAAAGTAGCTCTATAAGGCAATCATACATCCTTTATATTTGGCTTTTTTTCAAACATGCTTTTTTTATGTGCCTCTTTCTTCAAGGATTCTGATCCCTTTAAAAACTTCTTTAACTACTTTATAGTTCTTTTCCAATAATTTGATTAATTTAAATTCCTGAAATTAAACTTCCTCAGTCCCTCCCATGAGGAAACTTGCACAACCATCTTAGATAGACTCATCCACCAGAGAGCAGAGAGCAGAGGCAAGAAGAACTACAATCGTGCAGCCTGTGCAACAAAAATCACATTCACAGAAATATAGACATGATGAAAAGGCAGAGGGCTATGTACCAGATGAAGGAACAAGATAAAACCCCAGAAAAACAACTAAAAGAAGTGGAGATAGGCAACCTTCCAGAAAAAGAATTCAGAATAATGATAGTGAAGATGATCCAGGACATCGGTAAAAGAATGGGTCTTTAAAATAAAGAATGTTACAAGAGACAAGGAAGGACACTACATAATGATCAAGGGATCAATCCAAGAAGAAGATACAACAATTATAAATATATATGCACGCAACATAGGAGCACTTCAATACATAAGGCAACTGCTAACAGCTATAAAACAGGAAATCGACAGTAACACAGTAACAGTGGGGGACTTTAACACCTCACTTACACCAATGGACAGATCATCCAAACAGAATATTAATAAGGAAACACAAGCTTTAAATGACACAATAGACCAGATAGATTTAATTGATATTTATAGGACATTCTCTCCAAAAGGAGCAGATTACACTTTCTTCTCAAGTGCGCATGGAACATTCTCCAGGAGAGATCACATCTTGGGTCACAAATCAAACCTCAGTAAATTTAAGAAAATTGAAATCATATCAGGAATCTTTTCTGACCACAACGCTATGGGATTAGAAATGAATTACAGGGAAAAAAACGTAAAAAACACAAACACATGGAGGCTAAACTATACATTATTAAATAACCAAGAGATCACTGAGGAAATCAAAGAGGAAATCAAAAAATACCTAGAGACAAATGACAATGAAAACACAATGATCCAAAATCTATGGGCTGCAGCAAGAACAGTTCTAAGAGGGAAGTTTATAGCTATACAAGCCTACCTCAAGAAACAAGAGAAATCTCAAATAAACAATCTAACACCTAAAGGAACTAGAGAAAAAAGAAAAAACAAAACCCAAAGTTAGCAGAAGGAAAGAAATCATAAAGATCAGAGCAGAAATAAATGAAATGGAAACAAAGAAAATAATAGCAAAGATCAATAAAACTAGAACCTCGTTCTGTGAGAAGATAAACCAAACTGATAAACCATCAGCCAGACTCATCAAGAAAAAGAGGGAGAGGACTCCAATCAATAAAATTAGAAATGAAAAAGGAGAAGTTACAACAGACACCGCAGAAATACAAAGCATCCTGAGAGACTACTTACAAGCAACTCTATGCCAATAAAATGGGCAACCTGGAAGAAATGGACAAATTCGTAGAAAGGTATAACCTTCCAAGACTGAACCAGGAAGAAATAGAAAATATGAACAGACCAATCACAAGCACTGAAATTGAAACTGTGATTAAAAATCTTCCAACAAACAAAAGTCCAGGACCAGATTGCTTCACAGGCGAATTCTATCAAACGTTTAGAGAAGAGCTAACAGCGATCTTTCTCAAACTTGCAAAAAATTGCAGAGGAAGGAACACTGCCAAGCTCATTCTATGAGGCCACTGTCACCCTGATACCAAAACCAGACAAAGATATTATAAAAAAAAAAAATTATAGACCAGTATCACTGATAAATATAGATGCCAAATCCTCAACAAAATACTAGCAAACAGAATCCAGCAACACATTAAAAGGATCATACACCATGATCAAGTGGGATTTATCCCAGGGATGCGAGGATTCTGCAATATACTTAAATCAATCAATGTGATGCACCATATTAACAAATTGAAGAATAAAAACTACATGATCATCTCAATAGGTGCAGAAAAAGCTTTTGATAAAATTCAACACCCATTTATGATAAAAACTCTCCAGAAAGTGGGCATAGAGGGAACCTACCTCAGCATAATAAAGGCCATATATGACAAACCCACAGCCAACATCATTCTCAATGGTGAAAAACTGAAAGCATTTCCTCTAAGATCAGGAGCAAGACAAGGATGTCCACTCTCACCATTATTATTTACCGTAGTTTTGGAAGTCCTAGCCACAGCAATCAGAGAGGAAAAAGAAATAAAAGGAGTCCAAATCGGAAAAGATGAAGTAAAACTGTCACTGTTTGCAGATGATATGATACTATACATAGAGAATCCTAAAGATGCCACCAGAAAACTACTGGAGATACTCAATGAATTTGGTAAAGTTGCAGGATACAAAATTAATGCACAGAAATCTCTGGCATTCCTATACACTAATGGTGAAAAATCTGAAAGAGAAATTATGGAAATAATCACATTTACCATTGCAACTAAAAGAATAAAATAACTGGGGAGACAAAAGACCTGCATGCAGAAAACTATAAGACACTGATGAAGAAATTTAAGATGATACCAACAGATGGAGAGATATACCATGTTCCTGGATTGGAAGAGTCAATATTGTGAAAATGACTATACTGCCCAAAGCAATCTACAGATTCAATGCATTCGCTATCAAATTACCAGTGGCATTTTTTACAGAACTAGAACAAAAAATCTTAAAATTTGTATGGAGACACAAAAGACCCCGAATAGCCAAAGCGGTCTTGAGGGAAAAAAGCGGAGCTGGAGGAATCAGACTCCGTGACTTCAGACTATACTACAAAGCTACAGTAATCAAGCGAATATGGTACTGGCATAAAACCAGAAATATAGATCAATAGAACAAGATAGAAAGCCAGAGATAAACCCACGCACCTATGGTCAACTAATCTATGACAAAGGAGGCAAGGATATACAATGGAGAAAAGACAGTCACTTCAATAAGTGGTGCTGGGAAAACTGGACAGCTACAGGTAAAAAAATGAAATTAGACCACTCCCTAACACTATACACAAAAATAAACTCAAAATGGATTAGAGACCTAAATGTAAGACCAGACACTATAAAACTCTTAGAGGAAAACCTAGGAAGAACACTCTTTGACATAACTCACAGCAAGATCTTTTTTGATCCACCTCCTAGAGTAATGGAAATAAAAACAAAAATAAACAAATGGGACCTAATGAAACTTCACAGCTTTTGCGCAGCAAAGGAAACTATAACCAAGATGGAAAGACAACCCTCAGAATGGGAGAAAATATTTGCAAATGAATAAACAGACAAAGGATTAATATCCAAAATATATAAACAGCTCATGCAGCTCAATATTAAAAAAACAAATAACCCAATCCATAAATTGGCCGAAGACCTAAATAGACATTTCTCCAAAGAAGACATACAGATGGCCAAGAAGCACATGAAAAGCTGCTCAACATCACTAATTATTAGAGAAATGCAAATCAAAACTACAGTGAGGTATCACCTCACACCAGTTAGAATGGGCATCATCAGAAAATCTGTAAACAACAAATGCTGGAGAGGGTGTGGAGAAAAGGGAACCCTGTTGCACTGTTGGTGGGAATGTAAATTGATACAGCCACTATGGAGAACAGTATGGAGGTTCCTTGAAAAACTAAAAATAGAATTACCATATGATCCAGCAATCCCACTACTGGGCATATACCCAGAGAAAACCATAATTCAAAAAGACACATGCACCCCAATGTTCATTGCAGCACTGTTTACAAAGCCAGGTCATGGAAGCAACCTAAATGCCCATCGACAGATGAATGGATAAAGAAGATGTGATACATATGTACAATGGAGTGTTACTCAGCCATAAAAAGGAACGAAATTGGGTCATTTGTTGAGTCGTGGATGGATCTAGAGACTGTCACACAGAGTGAAGTAAATCAGGAAGAGAAAAACAAATATCATATATTAACGCATATATGTGGAACCTAGAACAATGGTACAGATGAACCGGTTTGCAGGACAGAAATTCAGATACAGATGTAGAGAACAAATGTATGGATACCAATGGGGGAAAGCGATGAGGGATGGGGCTGGTGGTGTGATGAATTGGACAATTGGGATTGACAAGTGTACACTGATGTGTATAAAATTGATGACTAATAAGAACCTGCTATATAAAAAAATAAATTAAAAAAATTCAAAAAAAAAATAAAGAGCTCATCCTTAATTTTTTTTTTTTTTTTTTGGCCTGGGTTGCAGAAATGTTCTTAGATGGCAGTTTCGTAGAGCTTTGTGTGTTTCCTCAGTTTGTATTAGTTTTTATGTTAGTTTTTCAACTTGATATTTCCATGTAACCTTAATAATACAAATGCAAATTTCACACCTAGGATAGCACAGGTTTAAGGTTTGAATTTCTCTTATTAGACTCTATCCACATAATATCCCCACCCACTATCTTCTTTTGCTCAACTCTGGTAGAGATAAGCTTTCCTTGTGGATTCCCTAAACTAATGGCTATTTTCAGTATCAGTCAGATGCAGC
Source organism: Neophocaena asiaeorientalis asiaeorientalis (assembly GCF_003031525.2). NCBI lineage: Eukaryota > Metazoa > Chordata > Mammalia > Artiodactyla > Phocoenidae > Neophocaena > Neophocaena asiaeorientalis. Next base: position 3,116,487 of record NW_020174425.1, on the reverse strand, counting down.
CTTTCCATATTTCTGGCTTTTTATGCAAGGTCTTACATCTAGCTTTCTACCTTGCACAAGCCCAAGGTTATTCAGTTTCCATGTGAGTGGTAAACTTCCTCCGGCCAATACCCAAGTCTCTTTGACCTTCTGCAGCATTAGCTTATGTGTTCTTTATTCTGGCTTTGACTCCCGTCTTCATTTTTAAAAACTTCTAGTATTTATTTAAAGCATGACAATATTTTAAATATTTTGGTATGCTTCATACTTTCTATATTATTGTTGCCAAGGGCTGAGAAAGAGGAAAGAGAGGGTGTATTTTTCAAGTTGCTAAATTGCTAGAACTAGAATTAGATATTTTGGGTAAAGTTATGGAACGATTTGGGGATGACCCTGTCAGAGAAGGTTTTACAGTGTAAATAACTGAGAGATAAGTAGCAAAGGAAGATGGTGGAAGGATGGGGGAGATATAACTTTTCTGGTAAGAGTGGAAAATTAAGGAACAAGTCAGAAGAAAGAGTCTTGGGGACATATGAATATGTAAGAACAGTAGCGAAAGAGGTGTCAGTGAGGGAGATAGAGCAGCCAGATATTGAAGTAAGAGATTCAGGAAACTGCCGTCACCAAAACCTCGGGCGGGGGAGATTTCAGGAAAAAGTAGGGTACAGAACAGTGTTAGGGATCATAACTGGGAAAAGCTCATTGGATTTGGCATCCAGACAGTTATTAGCAACCTTCCTCACTTCAGTTGACAGCAACCCTATCCTTTCAGTGCTCAACCAAACAAGCTGAAGCCATCTTTGACTTATGGAGCTCTTTCTCACAAGACAGATATCCAATTCATCAGGAAATTCTATTTGCCTGGCCTTCAAAATGTATCCATACTGGACTACTTCTTTCCACTACTCTATTTAAAACACAAACTGAATCTCTCCCTTCCATTCCCAACTATTCCAATACTGGTTACTCTGCTCTTATTTTCCCACAGTATTTCTTATACTAGATAGTTTCCTCATTTATTACAACGATTACTTATTGTCTGTCTTCTTTCACTAGAATACGAGTTCCATGAGGGTAGGGCTCCTCTTCTGTGTTCCAAGGGCTTAGAGCATCAGCACCTGGCACATAGTAGTCACTTAATATATGTTGAATAAACACATTATACTTTTGTTGTGTATTTAACTAAAATTTGATTCAAGTTTATAATTGGAGCTCTATATTTTAGGTCTATGAACCAAATTCAATTCTAGAATGAATTCAAGCAGTATTTTAGTAAAAAACAATCTTTTATCCTGTTATAACAATTCTGTGCTCAAGAATTGCTACATTCATCATATCCCAGAAATTAGAGTCCACATACTACTACTAGAAGCAATTTTCATCTTGTGCTCTAATTAAATTAAATACTTTAGCCAAAGTTTTAAATTATAAGATTAAAAATATTCACAGAAAAAAAAAAAAAAGCCTGATGGGGCTTCCCTGGTGGCGCAGGGGTTGAGAGTCTGCCTGCCGATGCAGGGGACACGGGTTCGTGCCCCGGTCCAGGAAGATCCCACGTGCTGTGGAGCGGCTGGGCCCATGAGCCATGGCCGCTGAGCCTGTGCGTCCGGAGCCTGTGCTCTGCAACGGCAGAGGCCACAATAGTGAGAGGCCCGTGTACCGCAAAATAATATATATATATATATATATATTCACAGAAATGAATACTTTATGTAACATTACTTCTAAGTGCTTATCCAGTAAACAAGAATATTCAAATTACAAAAAAAGAGTGCATATATTCAAGGACTCACAACATGTCCTTTGGGCAAGCTCATTCAACACACATTATTGTTGAATGTATGTAGACATTTAAATAATAAGGTTGTGACATGAATACAATTTTTTATTGATGCAAAATATAAATTTATTCCATTATATCAGCAATTCATATAGAATCTCTTTGTCACAAGGCATTTAAAATATTATTTTTTCCTGAAAAATCCTAATAAGAACTTCTAGCCTCTCTTTGACTGGAAGTTAAGAAACTGACCTCACACTTTCTTCCTTTCTTCCCTCCCTCCCTCCATCACTTCTTTTTTCTTTATTTTTGGTCTTACTCCCCACCTCACATCTTTATTCATTGACTGAAGAGTCAATGCCTACTCTAGAAATGAGCAAATGAAATGACAATGAACTACTATGCTTAACTTGTCCTGCAGAGTTCACTGCAGAGTTTTGGTTCATCATTATTTTCCAATGGATTGTGCTTCTTCGATGAATATAATTGCATTGACTTCCTACCAAGTAGTGTAATTCTCAACTTCTTCTCTCTCACACCTCTCTTACACATCTAGGAATCGAGCCCACATCCATTTTGTAATCATCAGAGCTGATACTCATTTGTAGCTCCCTCAGCATTCAAATCATTTGTCTCTTGGGCTCAGGGGTCTATTTATTTTCTATTGCTTGGCCACTTGAAACCTCAGAATAGAGACTTCAAAGGTTGTGATCTGTGGCTTTTCTTATGATTTGCACATGCTAAGCTTACTGGGTGTATTAACATCACACCTTGGACACAAGCAAATGAAACAAGATGAAAACAAGTGGAAACAAGATCCAGAACTCTAAGGACAATACTGTTGATGCAAGTTAATAGAGAGTATTAATCCAGAGAAATCAACCCAGCCGAGTAATGTAAAAGCAGCTCTTACTCTTTGCTCATTCAGATATCGAATCAAGAAAACACTAAAGTCTAATTTTCTTTTTTCTTTGCAAATTTTACCATCTCTTAAAGCCCTGTAATTCAATCTTGAAAAATTTTGAATGTTAAAGTTGATTTTCAAAATTTAAAAGAAAATATAGACTCCTTTTCTGGCTAGAAGCACATCAAGTTTGAAAATGGCGAGCAAAAGCATTATGTCTTTCTCCTCCTTTTCCTTTTCCTTTCTCTCTCTCCTCACTCCCTTTTTTCTTTCTCCTCCATTCCTTTCTCCTTGTCTTATTCTTTTAATCCCTTGTCCCCCCAAATATTTATGTGAATGAAGCAAACTATATTCCAATTTGATAATTTGGCATTTTGTATTTTTAATTGCATCTTTTCTCCATGAAAATTTTAGAGTGGATTTATCTTGGGGGATGAAATTACCCCACTTCTTGAAATATAGTGAAGGTTAACAACATAAGCATATTCATGACATTTTCACCTACTGTCAATATAATTTGGTTACAGTGATAAACAAATATATTTAAGATAACAATAAGCTAAAGCCTATAGATAACATAGCTTATTTTCAAAGGAGACATATGGATGGCTAATAGGTACATGAAAAGATGTTCAACATTACTAATTATCAGGGAAATACAAATCAAAACCACATTGAGATATCACCTCGCACCTATCAGAATGGCATCATCAAAAAGAAAACAAACAACAAGTGTTGGTAAGGATGTGGAGAAAAGGGAACCTTTGTACACTGTTCATGGGAATGTAAATTGGTGCACCCATATGGAAAACATTATGGAGGTTCATCAAAAAATTTAAAAAAGAACTATTATATGATTCAGCCATTCTACTTCTGGGTGTTTATCTAAAGAACAAAAAAACACTAACTCAAAAAGATATCTGTACCCCCATGGTCATTGCAGCATTATTTACAATAGCCAACATATGGAAACAACCTAAGTGTCCATTGATGGGTGAATGAATACAGAAAAAATATGTATATAAGTGGAATATTATTGTCATGAAAAAGAATGAAATCTTGCCATTTGTGACAACATGGATGGACCTTTAGGGCATTGTGCTAAGTGAAATAAGTCAGACAGAGAAAGACAAATACCCTATGATCTCACTGAAATGTGGAATCTAAAAGACAAATAAACAAAACACATACAAAAAAACCCCCCCAAAAGCCAAGCTCATAGGTACAGAGAACAGATTAGTGGTTGCCAGAGGCAGGGAGTGGAGAGTGAGTGAAATGGGTGAAGGGGGTCAAAGGTACATTCCAGTTGTAAAATAAATAAGTCATCTGCTTATAGTTAGTGTACAGCATGGTGCTTATAGTTAATAATACTGTATTGCATATTTGAAAGTTGCTAAGAGAATGAATCTTAAAAGTTCTCATCACAAGAAAAAAAAGTTTGTAACTATATATAGTGATGGAGATTAACTAGACTTCCTGTGGTAATAATTTTGCGATATATACAAATACTGAATCATTTTGTTGTACATCTGAAACTAATATAATGTTATATGTCAATTATGCCTAATTAAAAGAAAACATAGTAACATATACAATTCAGTTTCATTTTTATGAGAAATAAAAGTCAAATAGGACAGCAGATCTTTGTATTTACATAGTAGAATAAGAAGAACACATTTTAAACAACATTTTCAAAGTATAAATATAGAAAACATTTGTAAAGCTTAATATAATTCTGTGATAATTTCTAGAATTATGCTACTCCTCCAAGTATGGTGATAATGTTGTAAAAAGTTGATAACTTCAGTAATGATTGCCAAATTATCTTATTTAATGAAACCAGAGTGATGCCAAAATTATTCTTTTCATTGTGCAATTTTTTCATAATTTTAAATAGTGACCTTCTGTCAAACAACTAAAAATCCCAACGAAAGAGTATGTTTTCTTTGAAATCATCCTTTTCTATTCTCTGTACCCTTTCTTCACATCTTGTTTGCTGATAGTGGAATAGAAGGGGATTGGGAAGCTGAAGTTGAGAAAAACTAATTTTTGGAAATTTGTATCATATTGAAAATCAAATTAATGAACATAGGTGATTCCAGATCATACCAGAATTTCTACAGTTCCCCAATAAGTTACTTCTTAACCTAGAAAAGGTCCTTTGTATAGCTAATAATCATAAACCTACATTCTCTAGATAGTTGTTTGAACTTGTTCTCTCTTGTCATATGAGAATTGTACATAAAAGAGGAAAAAAGTAACATGACAAGGTTGCCAGTCCTATAACTTGTCCATGTGCAAATATTTGCTGATGAATTCAAAGAAAAGGTAGACTTGACCTTTAACACGAAGCTCTGATGGAAACCAAGCGAGAAACAAAACCCATGTTGTACCACCTGTATTATTTTAATCATCAGTATCTATGTAAATCTACTAAATACAATGCTTTAGCCCTTAAGCATTTTATAATTTAGTCATCTGTATTATCTTTATTTTATTGTCATAATATCTATACCTCATAATATTTAGATATTAAAAATAATATATCTTAAGTGATGCCTATAAGCTATATATGTCTGAAATAAGGGCAAGCAAACCTCAGAAACAGAAGATATCTTTTGGGGAGGATATGGGATTAAAAAGGTACACAAAATAGCATGTTTTATAAAAAATTTTGCTTTCTTATATCTTAGTGGTTTAATGTAGTTCTATATTTATATTTTTCTTTGTGACTTTATTAAAAAATAAACAGCTAGTGTGTTTCCTATATCCCCATTTAATTGCCCCTGTAGGCTTTGCTACAAAAAATAATCTTAGAGAAGCAAAACTTCAGGCTTTTTCTAATTTCTATTTAGTCTCCCTCTGTGTAGATCCAAGTCACAACCCAGCAAATAGTACAAAAAAATTTTTTTTCTGAACTTCCTTATGGTACCTTCACTAACCCATTGCTAATTGCACAATATATTTAGTTAATCAAAGATTTTACTGGTTATATTTCCCAACTGAACCTTTACTTGTTTTTCTTGCAAAACTCCAATCTCGATTTTCCATTTGAAGATGATAATCATGACTAGGAATCAAGTGATTTTGCTAGGCTGCTTGGAGAAGTATGCAGTGGTTTTGACTGCCTCTATATCCTAGTTTTTTGTTTTTTTTTTTGTTTTTTGTTTTTTTTTTTGCGGTACGCGGGCCTCTCACTGTTGTGGCCTCTCCCGTTGCGGAGCACAGGCTCCGGACGCGCAGGCTCAGCGGCCATGGCTCACGGGCCCAGCCGCTCCGCGGCATGTGGGATCTTCCCGGACCGGGGCACGAACCTGTGTCCCCTGCATCGGCAGGCAGACTCTCAACCACTGCGCCACCAAGGAAGCCCTATATCCCAGTTTTTGAAACTCTCTGCACTTCTTTGAAATCAGCTCTCTTCTTGGAAAAAGCTAAGCTGCTGTTCAGGCTCTGCTCTTTAATCAACAGCAAAAATAAACTTTATAAGTTTATATAAATATAGTAGTACTTTGTCATTTTAAGCATGAGCAATTCTGTAACAAAAGCATAATTTATTCAATCATGCAATTATCTTTTTATTGAGAGCCCTGTAAGGTAGACATGAAGACTACCAAAGCAGGAGCTCTGCCCTCCAGGAGCCCACGGTCTAGTGGAGGTCACAAAGATACACACACGATTACAAAACAGCTAAGTAAGTGGTATTGATGACAGAAAAATGCACCGGCTCTGGAGTGACTGTCCTTCTTGTCTGGGTGTCAAATGTCAGAGAAAATTGTATGAAGATTGTAATGTTTTGGCATCCACGTGAAGACAGAGAAAGAATTGACTGAGAGAGAAGGGTGAAAGGAAGCATTCAGTCACAAAAAGCTGAGGACACACAGGCTTACTGCAAAGAGACTGATGCTTAAGTTTGCTTGTCTCCTTCACTGGCGTGGGCTCCTTCCAAGGTGAGAAACATCAGAGGTGGCACAGTAGAGCAAATGGGCCAGTTGAGCAATGTAGAAAAGCTGTGGGAATTTGAACCAGATCTCATGTAAATCATTTAATCTTTTTGTGCCTCCATTTTGCCATCTTTATTTTCATCTCTATCACAGGGCCAATTAACTGCAAGAATCCAGCTGGAAAATTCTAACAATATTTAGCTATATTTAGCTAACAATATTTACTAGGTCGAATTTTTAGGGCTCCCTGACTACCGTGATTCTTTTACATCTTCTTGTCTACTTCCTTCATCCTACCCTTATCCACCAAATAGCCAGGTTACCCCACAGTTCACTACCTATTCCCCCTCTTAAAGGCTAAAATTGTCTATGATTTCAGTAAACTTTGTCCCTGAGTTACTTATAGAAAGAAACAGTTTCATTTTACCACAAAAGACAAGAAGCTCAAATGTTGAAATACATTTTCTTTGCTCGTATTTATTTTGGATTGGGAGAGGCATTAGTATGAGCCTTGTTCTTCAAAGTCCTTAACCTCACAACAATTCTAGAATTTCCCAGTCTTTCATCTCCTCGTGGAAAAAGCTGTTTTTAATTCAGAAACAACAGAAAATTTGTCCTTAAACAATCCAGAGGGAATCCATAGAAAGACTTGTCTATTTAAAGGAAATCAGAAGAAAGAGTATTAAACAAATCATATTTCATCCATGAACTATTTCAAGAATCTGTTTTTTAAAACAAAAAAGCCAAGTTTCACTGAAAATTCCTCTAGTTCTTAACTTTCCTTCTATTAAAGGTGCCCTTTCTTCCTCTGACTATACAGCTCATGGATCGTGAGCTCATAGAAAACAGGAGAGAGAGAGAGAGAGGGATTTTAAAAGACGAATACTTACAGGTAGCTTGGTTATGAGAAGGTAGGGTATTTATGAAGACAAAATTGATAATCTGCTAATATACTGCTTTGATAAAACTTGCAGTCCTATTATATCCTACCATGTGTGAATCCATCACAAACAGTCTTACCCCAGTCTCAAGGTTGACTGTAGGACACATGCTTTGAGCTAATGTCATACAGGAGATCAGCTATTTCTCACTGTGGTCCCCCCATTGGCACCTTGCAGAGAGCTTGTTAACAGCACCACTGCAGAGTGGATTGGCTTATCATTAAATACTGGCCTAAAATAGTGCCCAGATTTTGCTTTATGTCATCAAATACTAGAAAATTCCAAACTTACAGGTGGGATAGCTGAAGAATGGAATCAATATCTAGATACAGGAATAGAAATTAAAATGGATTTTGGCTTAGATCATAGCATATCAAGATAACTTTCATTCCAAGGTTTTTCAATTGAATGCAGTTATTATAAGCATGTTGAAGAAAAAAAATGTTTCTGGGCTTTTATGTTCGTTTTGTCCTGGAAAAAATTGAAAAATAGCTGACTTACCATTTTCTTCCTTTTTTTTTTTTTGCAAAAGAAGAAAGGCCTTCAGAGTTGAAGTACTGGTGACCTTTCAAAGGAATTATGCAGGCAGACATGCAGGGCTGTTCTAATGCTGATGGTGTGGTACAATCAGTTTTACTTGAAGAAGAGCCCTCTAGGCTGCAGGGTAACTAGCTTAATAGCTTTTCAAGAGGACAAATCTGATACAAGACCTTAAAATGTACTTCACGTATTTAAGTATTAAATGGGCGCATGGGGGAACTCCTGTGGTTGCACCGAGGTGGATAAAGACACATTGCAAATATGGGCAGCTATGACTTGCTACACTCCCACCTGCACAGATATTGCCCTGCTTGCCAGCCAGTTTGGATTTGTAAATTGGCAGTTTTTCCTCAGTATTCCCAAGTCCAGGGTACTCGGTATGAAGCTAGTTGCCTTGGAAATACATCTGCTTTCTCTTTGTTTTACATTCTCATTTTTCTCACCTTTTGCCCACTTTGCTTGGTTAAATTATCCTTGAACATCACCACTAGAATATTGAGGGCTGCCTCTACCCGGAGCCTGGAGGGTTTGTTACTATCAGATGTTATCTCCATTGGTAGGAGCCAGGAGAAACGGTCTGAGTACAGCACACTGAAATGTAGCTGCGACTGTGGCTCTAGTTTAAAGATAACTTCAGTCTTGGTGGAAAATGTTATTTTGTGCATGTAAATTTGAGGGATATTATAGCATCGCGCTTAAGCGCCCTGTTCACTCGGGTTACAATGCCAGGCCTACCTCTTTTTGCAGATCTGTTTAACTTTTTCAAGCCTCAGTGTTGTCATCTGGAACTCAGGGATTAAAATGATATTTATCTCATAGTGTTGTGATGATTAAATAGTCTAAGCAAAGTGGTCAGCACAGAGCCCGGCACATAGTTCTCAATAAACAATGGTTAGTTTTTTACTGAATAAACCAAAGATGCTTTCCATTTATTAACTATTTTATTAGGCAATTGCACTATCTTTGTGTTTAACTTAATTTTATTTCTACTTTAAAAAAAATTAAGAGAAGCATTGCCTCCATCAGTTGCAATGAACTTACATTTATTAAAAAGATAAAACAAAACAAAACAAAACAAACAAAAAAAAAAGATAAAACAAAAATATATGACTGATTTCTGGGGCAGTGGAGGTAGAGAAGGTGAAGTCGCATGAGCCAGTAAATGGTTCTGGAATCAATGCAGAAGTTGCCTAATCTTGGACTAGAACACTCTAGAGGGAAGAGGCTAGATCAAAAGTCACAAACAGAGCTCACCATTGGAGGAGAGGTCTTGGTAAGTTATGAAACACAGGCAGAGAAAGAGAAAATTTCCAAACCCAAAGGTCTAATACAGCTATGAGACTTATCAGAAGAACTTTTTTATTTTTTTCCTCCTGAAGCACTGGTGAAGTCTGATAATAGTTATTTATTCATTCAGCAAACATGTAGCAAGTATTAATAAACACTAGGAAGTTCTCCTGTTGACTCTCTTTCTGGCTTTGCACTAAGTGTGAGAGATAGAAAGGCAAGTTAGGGTCTCTGCCCACAAAGAAGGCAGAGTATGTAATTTTATTAGTTATAGATTAATATAATTCTAAGAAAATTCTTTTATTTTATAGAAGGGATGAAAGGAGGCATTGAGATAATGATTCTATTATATCAGTAAGAATAACCAGTGAGAACTGCTATTTTTAAAATCTAAATTAAGTACTTTTTGATTATTAGCTATCAGAGCACATTATAAAGTTACAAGAATTCAAACAGCTTGGTGGGGTTGTGAGACCAAAGATCAGTGGAACAGAAGAGCTAGCAGACAAGATTGTTAGAAAGGCATGGTTTCGATGTCTGAAGGGGCCAGTGTTGTGATACTGTATCTGTGAGCAAGAAGTTCTAAAGCAACTACCTGGATGTATTTTTTTCTTTAATAGATCTTATTCTATTCATTTAAAAACTGGGACATACAAAAAAGGGACTACGTATTGAGAAATCTCACTTACTCTGATGTCAATCAGTGTACATTTTCTTTATTTTTTTTAACATCCTTATTGGAGTATAATTGTTGACAATGGTGTGTTAGTTTCTGCTTTATAACAAAGTGAATCAGTTATACATATACATATGTACCCATATCTCTTCCCTCTTGCGTCTCCCTCCCTCCCACCCTCCCTATCCCACCCCTCTAGGTGGTCATGAACCACCAAGCTGATCTCCCTGTGTTATGCGGCTGCTTCCCACTAGCTATCTATTTTACGTTTGGTAGTGTATATATGTCCATGCCACTCTCTCACTTTGTCACAGTTTACCCTTCCCCCTTCCTATATACTCAAGTCCATTCTCCAATTGGTCTGTGTCTTTATTCCCATCTTACCCCTAGGTTCTTCATAACATTTTTTTTTTCTTAGATTCCATATGTATGTGTTAGCATATGGTATTTGTTTTTCTCTTTCTGACTTACTTCACTCTGTATGACAGAATCTAGGTCCATCCACCTCTCTACAAATAACTCAGTTTCGTTTCTTTATATGGCCGAGTAATATTTCATTGTATATATATGCCACGTCTTCTTTATCCATTCATCTGTTGATGGACACTTAGGTTACTTCCATGTCCTGGCTATTGTAAATAGAGCTGCAATGAATATTTTGGTACATGACTCTTTTTGAATTATGGTTTTCTCAGGGTACATGCCCAGTAGTGGGATTGCTGGGTCATATGGTAATTCTATTTAAAAATTTTTAAGGAACCTCTATACTGTTATCCATAGTGGATGTATCAGCTTGCATTCCCACCAACAGTGCAGCAGTGTTCCATTTTCTCCACACCCACTCCAGCATTTATTGTTTCAAGATTTTTTGATGATGGCCATTCTGACTGGTGTGAGATGATATCTCATTGTACTTCTGATTTGCATTTCTTTAATGATTAGTGATGTTGAGCATCATTTCATGTGTTTGTTGGCAATCTGTATATCTTCTTTGGCGAAATGTCTATTTAGATTCTAGAGTATTTTTAATTTAATTTATTGTGCTGTTCATCGTTGTTTGTTTCCTCTTTAGTTCTTCTAGGTCCTTGTTAAATGTTTCTTGCATTTTCTCTTTTCCATTTCCAAGATTTTGGATCATCTTTACTATCATTATTCTGAATTGTTTTTCAGGTCAACTGTCTATTTCTTATTCATTTGTTAGTTTGGTTGGAGCACCAAGAGCCTGTCATCCACACAGCTCAGAATAAAAGTGAGAGGAAACAGAAAGAAAGAAAGAAAGAAAGAGAGAAAGAGAGAGAGAGAGAGAGAGAGAAAGAGGGAAGGAAGGAAGGAAGAAAGAAAGGAAGAAAGAAAGAGGATAAAATTAAATAACGTATGATGAAATAAAATAAAGTTAGTAAAATAAAAAATAATTATTATGAAAAAAAATTTTTAAGTAAAAAAAAAAAAGAGAAAAACAGAACGGACCGACAGAATACTAGGACAAATGGTGAAAGCAAAGCTATACAGACAAAAATCTCACACAGAAGCATATACATACACACTCACAACAAGAGGAAAAGGGGAAAAATAATATATCTTGCTCCCAAAGTCCACCTCCTCAGTTTGGGATGATTCCTTGTCTATTCAGGTATTCCACAGATGCAGGATACATCAAGTTCATTGTGGAGTTTTAATCCGCTGCTTCTGAGGCTGCTGGGTGAGATTTCCCTTTCTCTTGTTTGTTCACACAGCTCCCGGGGTTCAGTTTTGGATTTGGACCCGCCTCTGCATGTAGGTTGCCTGAGGGCATCTGTTCTTCGCTCAGACAGGACGGGGTTAAAGGAGCAGCTGATTTGGGGGCTCTGGCTCACTCAGGCCGGGGGGAGGGTGGGGTACGGATGTGGGGTACGGATGTGGGGCACGGATGTGGGGCGAGGTGCGGCAGCAGAGGCCGGCATGATGTTGCAGCAGCCTGAGGCGCGCCGTGCGTTCTCCCGGGGAAGTTGTCCTTGGATCACGGGACCCTGGCCATGGCGGGCTGCACAGGCTCCCGGGAGGGGAGGTGTGGACAGTGACCTGTGCTCGCACACAGGCTTCTTGGTGGCGGCAGCAGCAGCCTTAGCGTGTCATGCCCGTCTCTGTGGTCCACGATTTTAGCCGCGGCTTGCGCCCATCTCTGGAGCTCCTTTAAGCAGCGCTCTTAATCCCCTCTCCTCGTGCACCCGGAAACAAAGAGGCAAGAAAAAGTCTTTTGTCTCTTCGGCAGCTCCAGGCCTTTTCCTGGACTTCCTCCCAGCTAGCTGTGGAGCACTAGCCCCCTTCAGGCTGTGTTCACGCAGCCGACCCCAGTCCTCTCCCTGGGATCCGACCTCTGAAGCCGGAGCTTCAGCTCCCAGCCCCACCCGCCCCGGCAGGTGAGCAGACAAGCCTTTCAGGCTGGTGAGTGCCGGTCGGCCCTGCTCCTCTTTGCGGGAATCTCTCCGCTTTGCCCTCCGCACCCCTGTGGCTGCGCTCTCCTCCGTGGCTCCGAAGCTTACCCCTTCTGCCACCCACAGTCTCCGCCCGCGAAGGGGCTTCCTAGTGTGTCGAAACCTTTCCTCCTTCACAGCTCCCTCCCACTGGTGCATGTCCCATCCCTCTTCTTTTGTCTCTGTTTTTCCTTTTTTCTTTTGCCCTACCCAGGTGCGTGGGGAGTTTCTTGCCTTTTGGGATGTCTGAGGTCTTCTACCAGCGTTCAGTAGGTGTTCTGTAGGAGTTGTTCCACATGTAGATGTGTTTCTGATGTATCTGCGGGGAGGAAGGTGATCTCCGTGTCTTACTCTTCCGCCATCTTCTCCTCGAGCCTCCTCCGTGAATATTTTTAAGAAGAATTTAAGAGAAAGCTTTCGGGTACATAGAGGTGACTGCATTTTTTTTCCCCCTGTAAATATGCTTATTGTTGCAGCAAGCTAACTTATGGAACACTCTAGCTAAACCGTCACTCATCAATATAAACAGATTCCCTGTAAATTTAATCAGGAAATTCATTTTGCTTTGAAAGAAGACATTATGTGTTCATTTAAAATTAAATATCATAAGTAATAGGATATATTATGACAAAAACTATAGACACTGGAACATTGCAGAATATACACTATGTAAATGACAAGCTTATGGATGACCTAGAGGGGATAAAGTAGCATGATATAATGGCCCTATGGCTGCACATTGAGGACTAGTCAGGGAGATACCCTAAGTTAAGGGGCTTAGGATACAGGCATACCTGTAAAATATACCTATTTTTTCCAGATTATTTTCCATTATAGGTTATTATAAGATATTGAATATAGTTCCCAGAGTGATACAGTAAATCTCTGTTGCTTATCTATTTTTGTGTATAGTAGTTTGTATCTGTTAATCCAATAGTCCCAATTTAGGAAATTGGCTTTTTAAACTCAGCATAAATCTTTTGAGATTCATCCATGTTGTGTCTACCAATTCCTCACTCCTTTATATTGCTGAGTAGTGTCCCATTATATGAATGAGCTACACTTTGTTTATCCACTCACCTACTGTAAGACATATGGTTGTTTCCATTTTAGGTGATTATGAAGAGGACTGCTATAAAAACATTCACATATAGGGTTTGCATGAACATAAGTCTGTATTTTTCTAAGTAAATACTTAGGAGTGGGATTGCTGCATCATATGGCTAAGTGTGCACTTCAGTATAAAACACTGCCTGTTTCCCAGAGTGGCTGCACCTTTTTGCATACCCACTAGCAATATATAAGATTTGCAATAGCTCTGCATCTTTGCCAGTACTTGGCATTGTCAGGTATTTTAGCCATTCTCATGGGTGCATAGTGTGCTCATTATGGTTTTAATTTGCATTTCCCTAATGGCTAATGATGTTGAGCATCTTTTCATGCTCTTATTTGCCACTCATATTGGTGAAACATCTGTTCAAATTTTGTTGAATTTGGGTGTTCTTTACATTCGGGGTACAAGCTTTTTGTCAAATAGGTTATTTGCAAATGTTCTCCCAGTTTGTAGATGATCTTTTCATTCTTTTAGCCATATTCTTCAAAGAGCAAAATTTTGGTATGTTTTAAATTTCCCATATTTATTGACTTTATCCTATACTACACTATAAATTTTTTTTCCAGGTTTATTGAGAAATAACTGACATATAGCACTATATACGTTGAAGGTATAATGACCTTCTTTGTCTCTATTTACTATTTTTAAAGTCTATTTTGTCTGATATAAGTACAGCTACCCTTGCTTTATTTTTTGGTTACCATTTGTTTGAAATGTCTCTTTCTATCCTTTCACTCTCAGTCTCAGTGTAAGACTAAAGTGAGTCTCTTGTAGGCAGCATGTTGTTGGATTTTGTGTGATTTTTATTCCATTCAGTCATTCTATATCTTTTGATTAGAGAATTTCATCCGTTCATGTTTAAAGCAATTACTGGTAAGGGCTCACCTATTAGGTAAGGACTTACTATTGCCATTTTGTTCATTGTTTTCTGGCTGTTTTGTAGATCCATTGCTTCTTGTCTCTTATCCTTCTCTCTTTTTAAATGTGTGTTTTGACATCTTTAGTTGCAGTATGCTTTGACTTTTTTTTTTTTTTTTTTTTT
>NW_020174425.1:3078025-3101813 GCF_003031525.2 Neophocaena asiaeorientalis asiaeorientalis | reverse complement strand
CTTTTGTTTTTTTTTTTTTTTTTTTTTTTTGCGTTACATGGGCCTCTCACTGTTGTGGCCTCTCCCGTTGTGTAGCGTAGGCTCTGGACGTGCAGGCTTAGTGGCCATGGCTCACGGGCCTAGCTGCTCCGCGGCATGTGGGATCATCCCGGACCGGGGCACAAACCCGTGTCCCCTGCATTGGCAGGCCGACTCTCAACCACTGCACCAACAGGGAAGCCCCTGCTTTGATTTCTTTACCATGTTCTTTTGTTTAATTGGTACAAGACTTTCTCTTGTGGTTACCATAAGGCTTACATAAATTGTAATCTTATAACACCTTATTTTAAACTGATAATAAATTAACTTCAATAGAATTAATATACTATACATTTTTACTTCATCCTGTCACATTTTATGTTATTGCTATTATAATTTACATGGTTTTTAAATATTGTGTAATTAATAACAGATTAATGTATTTATGCTTATTCTTGCTACTTTTTTTAGCTTTTAAACTAGAGTTGTAGTGAGTTATGTACCACTATTACCATATTGCAGAATTAACTATGATTATCTATTTACCATTACCAGTGAGATTTATACTACCCTTTTTTTTAATGATGCTAATTAGCATTCGTTTGCTTCCACTTAATGAACTCCCTTTAGCATTTTTTGTAAGGCAGTTCTGGTGGTAATGAATTCCCTCAGCTTTTGTTTGTTTGGGAAATCTATGTTCCTCCTTATTTTTGAAGGTTAGCTTCACCAGGTATAGAATTTTCTGTTGACAGTTATTTTCTTTCTATTGTTTGCAATGTGTAGCCACTTCTCTTACTCTTCTAAAGCAGTCTGTCTTGGTCTCTGAGGTGCAGGGGATGCTTCAGCTTATCCACATGTTCTAAGATTTTCTCAGTGGTGTCTTATTTTTGAATAGCTGTTAGTTGTTCTTCTTGTGAGGGGGAGTAAAGTCAGAGAAAAAACTATGTTGCCAACTTGGTGATGTCACTCCTTTGAATGTATATCTTAAAGAACCGCCCTATAGACTTAGCATAAGTGACTAGCAGAGTGGACCACACTATATAAACTATACCTCTAGGAATAGACACTGCTTATTTCTAATTGCAGGAGGAAGTAATCAATGGCTAGAAGAGCAGTGTCTTCAGCAGTCTCTTTGATTGGAAAATACTATTGCAAGATAATAACCAACATTATAAAAAACTTGAAAAAGAATAGATACATGTATGTGTATAACTGAATCACTTTGCTGTACGCCTGAAACTAACACAATATTGTTAATCAACTATACTCCAGTATAAAATAAAATTTTTTTTAAAAAAAGCAGTTTTAAGAGCTCCTTTTTCATTCCTAAAATCTGTTCTCAGGAGGCCAACACATTCATCTTGAAACTACTATCACTTACTGAGACTATCTTATAATGCAAAATTAATGTTTATCTGCATCCTTTTATGCTGCTCTGGAGATTATTGTAGGAGAAAAGGGCATTTTGTCAGGTCTTCACAGGCAAGGCTAAAGGGAGAATTGAAGCAATTATCTGAATAATTTAATAAAACTCCTTTTATTTAATTATTCAAATTAAATAAAAGGAGTTTATGTATTCCTTATTTTTCTTTCTTTGCTCTGGCCATGGAGATTTCTTTGCCATCTAATTTACTTATGAAAAGTGACATGCTTTTTTTTTTTTTTTTTTTTTTTTGCGGTACGCGGGCCTCTCACTGTTGTGGCCTCTCCCGCTGCGGAGCACAGGCTCCGGACACGCAGGCTCAGCAGCCATGGCCCACGGGCCCAGCCGCTCCACGGCATGTGGGATCCTCCCGGACCGGGGCACGAACCCGTGTCCCCTGCATCGGCAGGCAGACTCTCAACCACTGTGCCACCAGGGAAGCCCCTTTTTTTTTTTATAGCTAGTAGAGGCTTAAAGTTTTTTAATGTTTAAGGTTATCAGACCTTTACAATAATTAGTAGAGATTCTAAAACTCTGCTCCTCATAGCAGTTTTGAAGATGACTGAAAAAGTATGATGTAATCACATGTTTTTATACATTTAATTCTATATTCTAAAGAAACTACTACTTGCTCCTAATTTCCAGCTGCCAACATCTGCAATTAGAAATTGGCAAAACAATCACCCTAACAGCTGCTAGAAACATACAGTTTACAACAAAATGTCAAATGTGTTTTGAATGTTGAATAAAAAACGCTGTTTTCATTTCAGTTATCATACAACCTTTCTCTCAATTAATTAATCATTCTGTTGAATAGTTTCCCAAAGAGATCACATTTTATTAGCCTTCACCACATTTATTTTTAGCGAAGAGATAACGGGAATACAAGGGACATTCAACTGTAAACACAAGATTGAATTACAAAACCTGTATCTAGATGACCTCTGTCGTCCCCTCTAACTCTCAGACCCTGGGATTAAAATCAAAGGAGGGTTTTACCAGGTCTATACAACAAGATTATCATCCACACCCCTTGTGGCCTTCAATTCTATTTTGCAAAGTTACAAATGCTTTTGTATTCTCTTCTACTGCAGGAATTGTTCAATATGCATTATATAAATTCAGGCAAAAACATATTTGTCAAGGCAGCAGTCTTTCCTAAAATATTTCTGAAAACAGTGTCATCTGATCATACAGGTTAAAGCAGGTGTATCATTTTGCTCACAAAATTGCAGATGAAGCAGAATTGCAATATTTTTCTATTAGTTGATTTGAGGAATGAAAATTAATGAAAAGGTCTCTGAGATTCTTATAATAGGTGATTTCTAATTCAGGAATTTTCTGTCTGAAAACTGATATAGTGAAATGAGACTACAAATATTATTTCTTAATTCTAGTTTTTAAAATTCTTTCAACTGCTATTTTGCACAATAGAAAATTATTATAATGGAGATCATAATCCAATTCTACGTCTCTTTTAAAGATACACTTAGGGCTTCCCTGGTGGCGCAGTGGTTGAGAGTCCGCCTGCCGATGCGGGGGACGCGGGTTCGTGCCCCGGTCCGGGAGGATCCCGCGTGCCGCGGAGCGACTGGGCCCGTGAGCCGGGGCTGCTGAGCCTGCGCGTCCGGAGCCTGTGCTCCTCGCGACCCCAAAAAAAAAAAAAAAAAAAAAAAAGATACACTTAATTTAAGAATTCTCTAAATATGTTTTCTCCAATACTATAATATTTGAAATTTAAGCAGACTGAGTTATATGGAGTCAAGGAAAGAAAATAGCAGGAAATATAAGACTATGAATTGTTAAAAAATGAATCTCACCTCTTTCCCTAATAAGTATAGACATATGCATGTACACTTAACCTGAGCTATCAGTTTATCAGACAGCAAAGTGGTCTTCTGAACTTTCTTAAGTATATGAGAAATAAAACTTAACAAGCAAGGTCTATTGCTTTGATATGTATAAAATCAAAATAAATATGACAATGAGATATTCATATGTTATTTAGTTGATCCATTTTGAATTGCTACATGTAGTATAGAATTCTTTTAAAACATTGAATTAGATACATCATCACCATTACTAAGAGCAAGTACAGTTCAGAAAGGCTGTATCATTTTCTTTCTTAATATACCTTTGTTAGTATTACATTAAGCCCTTTTATAACTCTAATTTTTTTAATAAAGATTCTGCTGATTTTCCAAATAAGCCTTAAATGTCAATTAGAGAAATATAAATTAATTGAAAGTTTATCTGCAATAACCATAACTTTTAATATGGAAATATTCTTCAGTATATAATCTGCGTTCATCAAAATGCATGGTAATATGAATAGCTTGTCAAATACTTGTTCAAAATAGAATGAATGGAAAGATAACCATTTGGTTATCATACCCCAGTTGAGCTTGCCCTATAATTATCCAATAAAATAAACATAAATATACAAAAGACTAAAAAGCAAAAATAACATTTAAAACTTAGACAAATTATAGTAGTGGGGTTAGTGACTACGAAGAGGATGCACAGAGAAAATTTTGGGGTGAAGGAAATGTTTCATATGTTCTGGGGGTGATGGTTACATAATTTGATTTGTTGAAATCCATAGAACTGTACATAACAAAAAGTACAGTTTAATATGTACAAACCAAAAAAAAAAACTGTGCATAATCTGTTTCTCACAGAAGTATGGATTAACAGTTCCGAAACTGGTTTACATTTATACTGGGACTGAACACATAAGTAAATGGATTTTGGGTGGCAGGGGCCAAGTTTCTCTTTGTAATAAAGGGAAGTTACATATTAACAAAAAAGGAAGTCTAGTATGAACACTGCATTGATTCATTAGAGTTGGAGACATTGGTAAGAATTTGTGTTTAGCTTAATATAGAACTGGATTAATATAGAAACAAAGTTACACGGGTTAGTATAAGTGCATATAGTACCCAGCACTGTCCGCTGAGAGAGCCTAGAACCAGTGACACCCCAGTAGCAGCAAGCATACCCCACACCCTAAATACCATTCTCCAAAGTAATAGGGCTCCTTGAAGAATGGCTGGTTCTAGGACTGGGGCAGGGAAAATACAAGATGAGTCTGAATTACCTGTAAGTACCAGAAAGTAAGGAAGTGGGCTTCCCTGGTGGCACAGTGGTTGAGAATCCACCTGCCAATGCAGGGGACACGGGTTCAAGCCCTGGTCGGGGAAGATCCCACATGCCGCGGAGCAACTAAGCCCGTGTGCCACAACTACTGAGCCTGTGCTCTAGAGCCCATAAGCCACAACTACTGAGCCTGCGTGCCACAACTACTGAAGCCCGCGCGCCTAGAGCCCATGCTCCGCAATGGGAAGCCACCGCAGTGAGAAGCCACCACAATGAGAAGCCCGCGCACTGCAACGAAGAGTAGCTCCCGCCACTGCAGCTAGAGAAAGCCCGTGCGCAGCAGCGAAGACCCAAAACAGCCAGAAATAAATAAATAAATAAATTTATATTAAAAAAAAAAAAGTAAGGAAGTGCTCAAAAAGCAAAAGGATGGGGGACATGTCAAAGAGACACAAGAACCAACCTGAAAGAGCTCTGAATGACCAGAGATGGAACAATTTGAGCAACAAAAAAATGTAGTATTATCAATAGATTATAATCCAAAGTATATACATGAGTCTATGCTGACAAAAACAAATGATCGAATAAAGAAATAAATGGGGGGAAAGAGACAAATGTTTCTTACAGAATTCCAAATAGTATATGTAGATATTCCCCATTATAGGATGTGAAGATTAATTTCCTCTACTCACTAAAATGCTCTAGACTTTGTGATTGATTTCCAAAAACTAGAGTAGGAAATGGAAATAATCATAGATTTACTGTGGAGAAACCTGGCAAATGCTACTTTAACCAAGTGAATGAAGATCAACATCACAGTAATGTCATGTGGATACTGTATACCCCTTAATATATGATGCACCTTTGTTTCTTTTTTTAATATAATCCAGAACTCCAGTGTGATGGTCAGTTTTATTTGTCAACTTGGCTAAGCTATACTACAGAGTTGTTCAATCAAACTGTTATCTAGGTATTGCTGTGAAGCATTTTGTAAATGTGATCAGCTTCTGCAATCAGTTGACTTTCAGCAAAGGAGATCATTCTCCAAAATCTAGTGTATCTGATCTGATGCAATCAGATGAAAGTTTTTAAGAGAAGAAGTGAGGTTTCCCTGAGGAAGAAGAAATTCTGGCATGCAGTGTCAGCTCCTGCAGTGACAGTTTCCAGCCTACCCTTCCTGATGGCCTGAACAATAGATTTTGGACTTGGCTAGCTAGCCTCCACAGTCACTAAGCCAATATTTTGCAATCTATCTGCCTATCTATGTAGCCATCCATCCATCCATCCATTCATCCTTGTTCTGTTTTTCCAGTGGATACAAACCCAGGTTGGGGGTCACTCTAAAGGATACCTGGCTGATCCTGCTCAAGACTTTCAAAGACATAAAAAGCAAGGGAAGACAGAAACCATCAAAGTTCAGAGGAGACTAAGGAAAATGATTTCCAAACACAATATTGTAAATAACTTTATTGATCTCTCCAGAAACATCTTGAAAGACCCATTAACTCTTCAACAGAAAATGGTGAAGGAAAGTTTACATCCCAAGGCAACTTTTTAACCCTCAAAATTTATTAGATAATTTGGGGGATCTTGAACACTCATATTTAATGACAATAAAAAATACTTATTGAGGGCTTCCCTGGTGGCGCAGTGGTTGAGAGTCTGCCTGCCAATGCAGGGGACACGGGTTCGTGTCCTGGTCCAGGAAGATCCCACATGCCGCAGAGTGGCTGGGCCCGTGAGCCGTGGCCGCTAGGCCTGCGCGTCCAGAGCCTGTGCTCCGCAATGGGAGAGGCCACAACAGTGAGAGGCCCATGTACCGCAAAAAAACAAAACAAAGCCAAACAAAACTTATTGAAACTGGACCACTATCTTACACCATATACAAAAATTATCTCAAAATGGATTGAAGATTTGAATGTAAGACCTGAAACTATAAAACTTCTAGAGGAAAACATAGATGGTAAGCTCCCTGACATTGGTTTTGGCAATAATTTTTTGGATTCGACACCAAAAGCAAAGGCAACAAAAGCAAAAATAAACAAGTGGGACTATATCAAACTAAAAAGCTTCTGCACAACAAAGGAAACTATCAAAAAATGAAAAGGCAACTTACTGAATGGGAGAAAATATTTACAAGTCATATATCTGGTAGGCGGATCATATCCAAAATAGATAAAGAACTCATACAACTCAATAGTAAAAAATCAAATAATCTGATTAAAAAATGGACAGAGGATCTGAATAGACATTTTTCCAAACAAGACATACAGATGGCCAACAGGTACATGAAAAGATGCTCAACATCACTAATCATCAGGGAAATGCAACTCAAAACACAGTGAGATATTATCTCACATCTGTTAGAATGGCTATTAACAAAAAGAAAAGAAATAACAAATGTTGGTGAGGGTGTAGGGAAAAGGGAACCCTTGTGCACTATTGATGGGAGAGTATATGGGTTCACCCACTATGGAAAACAATGTAGAGGATCCCCAAAATATTAAAATAGAACTCCCATATGATCCAGCAATTCCATTTCTGGGTACTCATCCAAAGAAAACAAAAACACTAAACTCGAAAAGATATCTGCACCCCTGTGTTCACTGCAACATTTTTTACAATAACCAAGATATGGAAACAACCTAAGTGTCCATTGATAGATGAATGGATAAAGAAAATGTAGTATATATACAATGGAATATTATTCAGCCATAGGAAAAAGTGAAATTTTGCCGTTTGTGCCATGGATGAACCTTGAGGGCTTTATGCTAAGTGAAATAAATCAGGCAGAGAACAACAATACCATATGATCTCTCTTATATGTGAAATCTAAAAAATAAAATAAAAACCAAGCTCATAGATACGGGGAACAGATTGGTGGTTGCCAGAGGCAGGGGGTGGGAGATGGGTAAAATGGGTGAAAGGGGTCAAAGGTACAAACTTCCAGCTATAAAATAAATAAGCCATGGGGATGTAGTTTATAGCATAGGGACTATAGTTAATAATACTGTATTGTATATGTGAAAGTTGCTAAGAGAGTATATTTTAAAATTTCTCATCATAAGAAAATTCGTAACTATATATAGTGATGGATGTTAACTAGACTTATTGTGGTGATCATTTTACAATATACACAAATATCAAGTCATTATGTTGTACACCTGAAACTAATATATAATGTTATATGGCAGTTATACCTCAAAAAGAGAGAAATGCTGTTAATTATTTAGGTATAGTGATGGTATTTTGGTCATATTTTTTTTCCCAAGGTACTTTGAACCTGTCTTCTCAAAACCTTCTTTTTGCTGTGTTTACCAGTCCTATACTATTATATCATGATCCTTACTCTCCTTCTCTTCTCCTCCCCATGAAAAGATCTACTTTAAATGAGGCTTCAAAATCTTATCAATATGCCAACTTTGCCCTCTCTCCTCAGAGATGCTATGAATACTACGGAGGTAGCATGCTCTCTTATCAAGGTAACTCAGCTTTGTCTTGTTAACAGGCTCATTTGGTAAGCCAGCATTCAACAGAGGATTGAAAAAACTCACTGTAATCCAGGAAAAATTCAGTGAAAATATATCTCTACTTGTTCACTGAATAAAAAATATTGAATTGCGTAGATTAAAATACCTTATAAGTATCTAATCAGGTAAATGTAATTTATCTTCAAGGAAAGAAAATCCAGTTTGGCCTCAGGTCATCTGAGGCAAAAATTAATGTCCAGAAACAAGTCTGAGGGGCTAAAAAATTCTGCAATCTATAAATGTTTTATCTAATCAATCTGTCATTTAGGAAACAGAAAGATAATTTTGGGTTTTATTCGGTCTGAGAAAATGTTACCTGTCCACATTCTTGAAAAGTTACTTAGTTATATACTTCAAAAGAATGAGAGGTTGGGCTTCCCTGGTGGCGCAGTGGTTGAGAGTCCGCCTGCCGATGCAGGGGACGCGGGTTCGTGCCCCGGTCTGGGAATATCCCACATGCCACAGAGCAGCTGGGCCTGTAAGCCATGGCCGCTGAGCCTGCACGTCCGGAGCCTGTGCTCCGCAACGGAAGAGGCCACAACAGTGAGAGGCCCACGTACCAAAAAAAAAAAGAATGAGAGGTAAAGCACAAAAGCACTGAAGAAAGATTTTCACTAAAACAAGTTAGAGAAAAGTTTAAAAAATTTATGAAACAATGCAAATTAAAAATATTATTCTTAAAAGATAGGATATATCATATAAAATTAATAATGCAATAGTAACTTAATGTAAAAACAATAATAACAATAATCATATCAAAGACACCAGACTCATTTAACAAAGGCTAAGAAGTGAGAGCTGGGAACTGTATAATGAAGGAGTAAGAATGTGAACAACTCAGTAGCTTATGTAGGTGACACTTAAAGTAAAATCTCCCACCTGGAGCTAACATTTAAATAAATATATGTTTTAAAGTTTTTGTTAAAGGAAACACTATTAGAATGAAAAACAAGAAAAATACTTCCTACAATTCATTATGAGTAGAACATAAAGTGGGGTGAATAGAGGTGAACAATATTTGTAAAGGCAGGCAGAGGCCATCTCATAAAGGACTATGCACATCATATTAATGTGTTTGGACCCTAATGATGCAATATTTGTTTAAGGAAACTTGGGGTAAGAATGAGGCAGTATGCCTAGTTAGTTGAGAAATGATGGTGGCCTGGACTAGGACATTGACATCAGTGACAGAAGGGAGTGGCGGGTTCTACAAGGTATTAGAAGGGTGAGATAGATATGCTTACTAATTAACTGGTTGGAAGGGTTGAGGTAGATGGAAGAATCAGGGATTCTGATTTGCTATCAGTGGATTATAAGGCCATTCACTAGGGGTTGGTGGGGAATGCAAAATGAAATCTGGGCTGGAGCTACAGATGTGGTGGAGTCACCCACATATACATTCATTTGTCTTGCAAATATTAACTGAACACTTCTGTTTGTTAGCTGCCCTGCTGCCTTTGAAAATTCCATGATGAGTAAAACAGATTCAATTCATGCCTTCATAGAAATTATAGTTTAGTTCAGTGCTGAAAGATGATCTGCAGGGGGTCACTGCTTTTCTCCAAATTGTCTGGGGTACTCGTTAAAATGCTAAATCTGGCCCCAGCCTACATCTATTAAATCAGATTTTCCAGTTGATTCTTATGTACACTAAGATTTGAACTCCACTGGTTAAAATAACTGAAACCATCTCACTATCAAGATCATCCAAGGGGGTGAACGCTGTAAAGAGATGAGGGCCTAGCACCACACCAGCATTTCTCAGAAGGCCAGAGGAAAAGCAGTTCATCAAAGACAATGAGCATCTGTGGCCAGAAATGTTAAGAGGAAAACTAGAGGTTGTACTGTGTTGGAAGCCCAAAGGAGGGACTCTTTAATGTAGGCAAGTTGGCTTAACATTTAAAATGCTACCAAGAAATCAGTACGATGAGTCCTAAAAGATACTCGTTTTATTTAGTGACTCTGGGGAGAGCAAGCTGGGCAATTGTAGAATGGTAGGTGAGGAAGTAAACACGCCCAGAGCCAGCAACATGTCCATGAAATTCCTGAGGAAGAGGCTCAAAGATCAAGACCAGTGACCAGAATCTGAGGGAGAATTTAAAAAACAGAAAACTGAATATTACATGCTGATCGGAAGGAGAAACAGAAGACGAAGGAGTGAAAGGAAAGAGTTAAAAAAAAACAAAACAACGAGAAACTCTTTATGGGGTAAGGACCAGATAGAGGATCTAATATAGATCTAATAAAATGTAATAAGATCTGATAAAGAAAGGAAGGCAGGAAGAAAGGGAGAAGGAATGTGAATACAGGTGGTTCTGTTTAGACTAGTGACCTTGAAGGACACAGGCACCTGTCTCTCTGTTCATCTGTATAAACAGTACCAGTTACTATCCCTGGCACAGAGCAAGTCCTTAATCAATACTTATTAAATTGATGAATAATTAAGGTAGAGAAGGTGTCAGCAGCTCATCATCAATTTCTCTGTAAAATACTAGTTTAACATCCACTACAAAGGTGAGGGTTATTTTGCTTCCCATTTCTATACCCTTTATATAACAAATGACAATGACAAAAATGGCACTTTTGTAGTCTTGATGGCATGTATCTCTTCTGTTTTATCCTTGTTTAAGTTACCAGACTGAATGTTTTTGTTTATAAACGTGAGAGGAAAGGGAAAAGCCAAAATACTGCACAACTAAAAAAGCCCATTGTTCTGAATAATAAAACTGCCAGAGAAGGTAAATCGTGTGTCAGTGCATGAATTTATTTAAAGAAGATAAAAGACTTTGTTTCCTTAAACTCTCTGATAGAGACACTAAATCAAACTCCAAATCTGAAGCAGCAGATATTAGAAGTGAGACGCATGGGTCATTCATTCATCTCCCCCTTTCCTTGATATAACTCAGCTCAGAACAAGGGTAAAAGAGTCAGCTGTATTAAGATGCAAAGACTAGGTCTCCATCCTTGGGTGTTGCCAGCAGTGCCCGAAAGTAGCAGGCCCTCAAATGTTTGTGCACAGCTTGAGAAACTTGATGATGGTGAGAGAATTTAAAGGGGAAGAGACAGTGGATAACATAAAATATAACATGATTTTCTTCACATCAATCTCTTGTTTTCCCTCCATATGCAGACCCAAAGTCTTTAGAAGAATATTTTGAAAACATCACGAAAAATGACTACTTCTCTTCAACTTTGCTATTTTTGAAATTGTCTCCGTAAAAACTAAACAAATATTGTGATGAAACTTCTAAGTTCTAATGTTTTAATTGATTCCAGGTTAATTAAGTGAAGCCCTTCAAGGGTCACACTGATGGGTGTCTTTTGGAATTGTCCTAAAATCCAAATACGTATTTATAATTTCCTAACTGTGTGAATCTCATGCTTACATTGTGCCCTCCTCTAAATGGGGAAAAACAATTTAGGCCCCAAACAGGCATTCTTCCTGCAGTGCCGTACCAATTCAATTTCAACCATGTGAAAAATTATTCAATTAAAGTCTCTTTTCTGAATGGAAGTGATTGCCCTTCCTGGAATAACTCTCCTTCTCTGTGGCCTTTTCTGCAGGGGAGCTGATAAGGAGCTGGCTGGGTGGACAACATGTGTGTGTATAAACACACAACTGGAAGTTAGTCTCCTAGTGTGAACGCTTCTGGACTCAGAAACTTTGTGTTGATGTTGGACAATCCTTGGGTGTTTGAGTTTTTGTTTTTTAATTATAATGTTCATGCATTCACTATATATTTGTTTAAGTTGCACACTAATTGTTAAATATCCAAAATGGCTTAACGACAAAATGCATTTTAAAGCCAGAATGGGGAGGGGAGTTAGAGCAGTTCAATCTTTAAGAGAAACTTAATGAATGCCTGCTGGGTAAAGCAGTGATACTAGAATGAGTCAGACACAGTCATAGTCTCAAGCAGTGTATGATCCAGTTGGAGGATTGAGAAGAGGATGCAAAGAATTATAATATAAAGCAGGTGAGATGAGTCACCCAGAGGTACCAAGTAAAATGAGTTCAAAGGAGGGAGTGCTTACATCCTTTTGGAACTGCAAAAAAATTCAGTTAAACTTGGAAATTTAAGATTGGCGGGGGCTTCCCTGGTGGCGCAGTGGTTGAGAGTCCGTCTGCCGATGCAGGGGACACAGGGTTGTGCCCCCGTCCGGAAGGATCCCACATGCCGTGGAGCGGCTGGGGCCGGGAGCCATGGCCGCTGAGCCTGCGCGTCCGGAGCCTGTGCTCCGCAACGGGAGAGGCCACAACAGTGAGAGGCCCGCGTACCGCAAAAAAAAAAAAAAAAGATTGGCGGGCTTCCCTGGTGGCGCAGTGGTTGAGAGTCCGTCTGCCGATGCAGGGCACACAGGTTTGTGCCCCCGTCCGGAAGGATCCCACATGCCGTGGAGCGGCTGGGCCCGTGAGCCATGGCCGCTGAGCCTGCGCGTCCGGAGCCTGTGCTCCGCAACGGGAGAGGCCACAACAGTGAGAGGCCCACGTACCGCAAAAAAAAAAAAAAAAAGATTGGCTTGAAAGATGAGTAAGATTTTGACAGGCAAAAATATTCCACATGTAGGGAATAACATAAGCAAAGGCATAGGGAGCAAAGGACTGCATGGCAAGTCGTTTATTTTGGCTGGAAAATGTGGTTCATATAAAAGAACATTAGGAATGAAGACCAGAATGCACTTTAACCTGGGAACACTGCAGACTAAACTGGTGTGAAGATAGAAATGACAGGGGAGGCTGTAGCTGGTTCATGGAAAAAACTAGAACAGCAATGAAAAAGAGAGAGATAGGGCTTCCCTGGTGGTGCAGTGGTTGAGAGTCCGCCTGCCGATGCAGGGGACACGGGTTCGTGCCCTGGTCTGGGAAGATCCCACATGCCGCAGAGCGGCTGGGCCCGTGAGCCATGGCCACTGAGCCTGCGCGTCCGGAGCCTGTGCTCCGCAATGGGAGAGGCCACGACAGTGAGAGGCCCGCATACCGCAAAAAAAAAAAAAAAAAAAAAAAAAAAAAAAAAAGAGAGAGATAAAGAGGAACTTAGCCGTAGCGGTGACAGCAGGAAAAGCAAAGACAAACATGAAGAACTTTCTAAAGAACTTCTTGCTAAAAACTGGTAATACATTAGATGTGGTTGAAAAAAAACCAATTATGACTGAAATGGAGCCTGGATAGCAAGGGTGCTGCCTAACAACAGAGACAGAAGAGTCAAGAGGAGGAATTGGCTGTGGGAAAAAACAGAACCTTTTTGTTCTGAGATTTGATTCCTTTGAATACTTGGTGCGATGGCCAGGAGGAGAGGGGCTCTTTTTTCTGTCAGACATCCTCGTGTCAAAGCCATTATATTGCAGCTATGGATATAAAATTTTGGGGTCAGTGCTTGATGATGGAAGTTTAGGTGGGAAAATGTAGGGCTTACTAGAGGAGAGAGAAAGGAAAGAGAGAAAATGAAGTCAAAGGGAATACCAGGTAGTTGAAATGTCAAAAATCTCAGAGAAGTTGGGAACAGGAGGGCTATTTTTGATGCTTAGGTGATCACTGGCAACATTGAGAGAATTTTTAGTACAGAACTGGGAGTGGGGTCCAGCAGGAAAAGCCCTGAGTGAGGTAGGAGAGAGACAGAGCTCTCCTTCTGGTATACAGCTTCTTTTGTGACTTGAACCATGATGTGCTGTTAAAAATGACCAGAATTATGTTAGCGTTGACCAAGCATCCCAGTTTGCCCAGGGCTGTCCTATTTTAGCACTGAAAGTCTGCATCCCAGGGAACTCCTCCAGCTCTGGGCAAACTGGGATGCTTGGTCACTCTTACAGCTCCTACTGTGATATCTGACACTTAGTAGATTTTCAGTACATTATCTGTTGAGTGAATGAAAAAAATGCATGTGATAACACAACAGCTCTGAGGTTCCTTAATTTCATAAAATGACGTTAGTAATAGTAGTAACCAGTATGTGAGGTTGTTTTGGCGATCAAATTAAATAACGTATATGAGAACATTAAGAAAAACCCATAAAACACTGTATAAATGTAAACAAATATATAGGATTCTTCCTATTAATTTTTGCATATTCTTGATTTATGTGAAAAGCGTACTATTATTTGTTGAAATTTTCGACACTGTCTGCTTTTTTTTTTTTTTGTCAACTAGCCTCTCATTGTCAGTGATCTGATATTGGCACCGAAATTAGTAATTAATTTTGTTTATATGGCATCCAACACCCAAGAGTCTCTAGGCACCTAGCCAAATCCTTTCTTAAATATAGTCATTAAATGGAGGAAAAGAGCCAAGCAAATTCCTAAAAGAGGCAAGTGAAAAAAAGAGCAGCTGGCAAATGGGAAAATAAAAGTTATCAATTGAGAGAATTTCATCCACTATCTAGCGACAAAAATTATACCCCAAACTTAGCAGAAAACTGGTTGTATAAATTTAGCTACCCATCTCTTGACCTCTGGATAAAAGGGTCCCTGAAACATGGATTTTTAACAAACATTTCCAACTTTTTGTTTATTAAAAATACCATTAGGCTTTTTCCACTTATCGAATTCTCATGTTAAAGCTGGAACAGACCTTGGAGATCATCTCATCCCACTTCTTATTTGATAGGTGCTTTTTGTAGGAACAGCTCTGGGTAATGTTTTACTAACATACAGAAAACATAACGAAGTTTTATTAACACAGCTTGGCTAAGTGAAGCGAACACTCCCCTGTGAATGAAACTCTGCAGTTTTCTGCTAGCTCTTTCAGAGTACAGACAAGGAATGGCTCAGGGTCTTTGACCCGACTCCATCAATCCCTCCATCGATGTGCCAATTCCTTCCTCTCTAACAGACAGACCACTGTCTCATGGACCTGGGAGATTTTGACTCAGTTTTAACCCCCAAGGGCTGCACCTCAAAGTCTTTTTGTTTTATTACCTGCTTTACTTTCCTTGCCTTTTCTCAGTTCCTACTGCTTCTTTTTCTTTTTTCTATAAACAGCTCTCTATATTTCTAAAATGGTAGATGTGATGTGATTCAGAGAAATATTCAAGGACTTACACTTTTTTCTCCAAGAAATTCAGCACACTTTAAACTTTTCTTGCATTACCCCACTCATATTGCCTTTGAAGATTTCCCTGGGAGACACCCTATGTTTGAAGTGTCCCTACATCTCAAATTCTATTTCCACAGCAACAAAAGAGTTTCTGAGATTAGACCTTCTCCACAAATAAGTTATTTGATAATTGGCAGAATAATTATTTAGTACTCAAAATTCTCTAACACCACTGTGCTATGCTAACAGGTTTTAATAAATTATATGCACAAATTTGACCTGGATAAGTAAATTGTGAGAAGTTTATTCTATTGTGAACCCTGTTATATAATGTCTGATTCTCTAATTGTGTTGATCAAATTATCACTCTAATATATCAATACATGATATCGTTAGCAAGGATATCTTGTTTGCAACAGTATTTATTTCATGAATGTATAACTTGTCACATGACTAGCTTGTGTCAAATTGTGACATAAAGTCACCTCTCTTCACTTTCCCCAGTAAACTCTTAAATCCTTAATTTATAGAGGTGTCTGTTGCTGAGAACAGCTTAAAATGTTACTGCTTCCAAAGCAGTTCTATTCACAGTAGATGGAAAACATGAGGGTAACTGTGGGATTAATATCAAACTCTGAAAGTTGAAGCACCGGTGTCTCTGGCAGAGAGGGAAGGTGCAAGAGTACAAGGAGCTCTGACATGACATTGTAAGACCTGAATTCACTTCTGATTCTAACTCTTATTAGCGATTTGACCTTAACTATGTGATTAACTTTGCTAAGCCTTAGTTTTCTTTCTTTTTTCTTCTTCTTCTTTTTTTTTTTTTTTTTTTTTTTTTTTTTTTTTGTGGTACGCGGGCCTCTCACTGTTGTGGCCTCTCCCGTTGCAGAGCACAGGCTCCCGACGCGCAGGCTCAGCGGCCATGGCTCACGGGCCCAGCCGCTCCGCGGCATGTGGGATCCTCCCGGACCGGGGCATGAACCCGTGTCCTCTGCATCGGCAGGCGGACTCTCAACCACTGCGCCACCAGGGAAGCCCAAGCCTTAGTTTTCTTATCCATAAAATAGAAAAATATGTTTTTCAGATAAAGTAGGTAAAGCATGTTGTAAACAAATTATAGAGCAATATACAAATGCCATATATTATTAATTTGCTTTTTTATACTTCCCATAATGCTTTTCTATGTGCCCATTAAATACTTTTCAATAAATAGTGATATGAAATTTTTATAGTAGCCCAAATATAATTATTTCTTATAATTAGTCACTTTTGGGGAGCTGCATATCATTTCATTAAATTTTATTTTTTAGAAGTGTACTGGAAATTCAGTTATTTGGAAACCATTTTTTTCTTTTGGATATCTGGGACAAAACATTTTAAATAAATCTCACAAGCTAGGTACAAGACAACCTTGTAATATTGGCTATAGATTTCTGAAAGAGGGTTACGTTTTATTCTCAAAACGCATTTTACTCTAACAAACTTTTTTCCTTTTACAAGGAAAAATTTGGTTAAAATCCAGCTGTGTTCTTCATGTAGTATTCTCTTAGACAAAATTTGGTCCATAAGGTTTGAATCTTTTCCTCTTTCAAGTAAACAAAACCAACTAAACACATGGTTATTTGTAAAATTTTGCCTGTGAAACTTACAATTTATTCTACTCTTATTTTTTTTATTGAAGTATAGTTGATTTACAATGTTGTGTTAATTTCTGCTGTACAGCAAAGTGATTCAGTTATACACATATATACATATTCTATTCTATTTTATTTCTTTGGCAAAATATGGACTGTGAGGGCACTGTCTGGATGCATTTGAGATTTCTATTTTTAAGCTTCTAAGAAAAATTACTTCTGTTCTTTGGGAGTCATCTTAAGGGATTTATTACAGTAATTCTATTATGTAGAGTTAAATATATATACTGAGATTATTTCACACTTAATAAAACATAGTACCAAAATAGATTTAGATATTTTCCTCACTATAAATAATCTCCCCCAAGTCCCTGATTTTTTGCCATTTTCTTCTTTCTCCACACCCTCCATGAAGGATTGCATTTTTTACAAATATATTAACTGTGTACAAGCAAGTTCTTTCTGTTTTAATCCCATTCCCTGGGCCAAAACTCCTTTAAAATATAAATTGCCCTAGGATTTTTGGCTTTTACTTTCATATCAAAGACTTCTTTCTAAACCTATATCAATAATCGTGCTGAGTGAACTGCATTGTACTCAGTTCATCCCCTACAGAAAAAGGGAGGATTTAGTTGATATTGCTGGGCTTTGGCTTCATGACTAGAGACAATCTGAACTACTACCAGGCTAGACCCTAGACTGAACATGATGGGCAATATTCCTGCATCTGATCACAATCTTCTGCTATTCTCCTCCCCCTTCCCCTCCTCCTCTTCTATCTCCTCCCTCCTTCTCTTCTGTTTCTTCTTCTCCTTCTTCATATTTTTTTGGAATCATCATTGAATGTGGTGGCAGATGGCATGTCTCTCAGTGAACTCAAAGGCATATGGCAAGCTGTTTTCAATTGCGCCATGCCACTTAAGTTGCAGAATTTATAGTTCAAAAGAAAAAAGAATGTAGCCTGTGATACCAAGCTTTGAATGCAGTCACAATGAGTACTTAATTCCCAAACACCATGCATTTTGTTTCTAAAATATTGTATCGAAGTCCTCTCTTGAGGGTAGTGAGCAGTCAAGTTTAGAAATGTAGAAACTTTCTCTTAGGCGGATCAGACGATTCTAAGAAAGGGACTAAAAAGGAAACTTTTAAAGACGTCATCTTAATAGCTTAAGGGAGAATATGAAACTTTCAAAAACAATGTCATCTACTTAAGAGAAAAAATACACTCATTTTAAATGCAAAGCCTTTGTCCATTTCTTTTCTTTTTTGGTTTGTTCCTTAAGTTGTATGCAGGGATCAGAAGCTAGGGGTTAAAAAATTCCTTAAGTTATTTGTATGTACACTTCATTAATTCTATAGAAATAATTCATTTCAGAGTATTAATGGTTAAATAAAACTAGAACAATAGTCAAAATTCTAAGAACACTTCTACTCAGTATTTTTTTCTATATAACACAATAAACCTTAGTCTTCCTAGAAGACTAGAATCAGGTTTAATGTTAACTCTCACCATCGTATCTCTCTGGAGTACACATATTTGCATGCAGAAAATCAGCACCATGAAACAGGGACAGCTGCTGTGATAGCAACCCTATAATTGTCCTGGGCTGAACTCCCAAGAGAGTAAAGGAGGTGGGGTAGAGAGAGGCAACAACATCAAAGCTCAGAGACTCCATTTTTATGAATATCTCCACATTTAAGTCTAGTCAGTATGTATGTCTGAGTAATTCAGTGTTGATATTTGCTCTTTTATTAAGTAAAAGTGTTGCAATTTTCCTTCCTCTGCAAATACAGATTTTTTTCTTTCTTTTAACGGAATTATTGTTTGCTAACAAGTCTTATGGCTTTTGTAAAGCAAGTCTCTGAACTCAAGCTGTTACATCATCACCAGTTCCCACAAGACAGAGTGCTAATTATCTCTTTTCCTCTATTTCAAATTTGACAAATCTACCAGAAACTACTGGATCTTATAAAGATTACCCCTTCTTTTTCCTCTCAGAGTTTTCCTTTTTATGAAGTACTATACATTTATTTCCTATAAGATTCATTATACTTATCTTTATGTATCACAATTGTGATGCTAAAACTCAGAAAAGACAACCTGATGGACGTTATATGTAGTGTTGCCTCTCCCAATGCTGCAGTGTTGTTTATCTATACCTCTTCCCATTTGCTGTTTGTTGTATCATCTAGATATGCTAATGGATTTGCAAAAAACACCTTTATTTAGGATGAAATGCATGTTACTCTGAAACTTCTTGACTGCTGAAAAAAGCCTAGCACAGTGTCTCTGATGTCTGGTCAGTCTCTGCTGCCCAAATTTTGGCAGGTAAAGGATTAGTCTTCCTTTTTTTTCAACTAGAGTTATTCACATTAACATTCTGTCTTGTTATGATAAATCCTGATGTACAGGGTTGGAGTATATGTGGTTGTGAATTTTAAGAACTAAATTTAAAAATGGCTATTTGGAACCTATTAATATTCTTATAGCACCATGGTTAAAGGTACATATCCTGAAGCTAGTTGCCTGGGTTAAATTATAGGTCCTCCATTGATCAACTTTGAGGCTTTA
The DNA here is from genome assembly GCF_003031525.2 of Neophocaena asiaeorientalis asiaeorientalis. Lineage (NCBI taxonomy): Eukaryota > Metazoa > Chordata > Mammalia > Artiodactyla > Phocoenidae > Neophocaena > Neophocaena asiaeorientalis. The sequence continues at coordinate 3,082,507 of NW_020174425.1, read as the reverse complement.
GGCAAGTTACTTGACCTCTTTGTGCCTCAGTTTCATCAGTTATACAGTGGGAAGAACAACAATACTTTCTAAAAGAATTAATACATTTAAGTACTTAGAAAAATGTCTAACATGAAGTAAACACTAAATAAAAACTAGCTGTTTACTTTTTAAATACAGCACAGAAGGTAGAAAAGTGTGATTCAAGGCTTATGGATCATTACCATATTGTAAGTATTTTGTTGTCCCTGTAATTAATTTGCCATGGGCAAAACATTCGGCCCTTTGCACCTTACTTTTCTCATCTGTACAATGGGGATGATAACAGTTACTTTAGAGATATTATTGTGGATATTAGAAATAAAATATGTAAAACTCCTAGTCTAGTCCTTGGCAAAGAGTAGGCAGTCAATACATGTGTTAGTAGTTGTTACTTATACTTGTCACACTCAATTCTCTCTAATGCACAGGGAACTGATTTCAGAAGTAAAAAACATGTATGAAAACACCTTTTCTGTATTTCTATCGAAAACAAACTTACAAAGGACATATTTAGAAAAATCAGAAATATGGAGCTAATGTTGCACCTCTTTATCCGTCTGTCCTGGCGAAGCAGGACGAAGCTCAGGCCAAATTCCTTCGCTCAAAATTCAGACTGGTGCCAAGGGAGCCATCATCCCTGATGTGGGCTAAGAGCGGTTAATGTTGATTCACATATGGTTTTCTTTTTCCTAAATGAGATTATTCCTTTGAAACTGCTGCGTGCCCAAGGTCAGTGAGAACTCTGATCTTCTGCAGATGTGCCTGTTCATAGGAGGTAGGATTCAGATGGCTTAGCATAGTGAATTTCAGGCCTTGATTTTGAAGAAAATAAAATTAAATAAAATGCTTGCTCTCAATTTTAAAATTAAAAGAATTTAAAATATAATTATGAATTTTTTTATTGACATCGTTCAGGAAACCTTAGTCTAAAAAGTAGAATAAAGATCAATGTAATGTATCCATTATATATTAGCTAACATTGTTATGCATTGTACAGCGTCGGGCAGTTTGTCCTGTTATGTGTTACAGTTTACGTGTGCATTTTTCTTCAGGGAGCTCTGTTTCCATCCTAATTTTGTTTATGTAAAATTTCTGTTTTGAGGAACAGACATGTTTTTGATAGTCTTCTTACTCAATAGTTTAGTTTTAATTAAGACAATTTGGTTACATTGAGCTAAAATGAACAACAGTCACAGAATTTTATTTTATGTGCACGTCATTAGTTAAAAACTTCAGTAATTTTAAAATAAAACCTAAGTTGGCTTTTGTTACCCCTCTCTCCTCCTCCCCCAAAAAATAAGAAAAGGAAAACACAGTCATAAAGACATGTGCCTGTACAACTAAAGAAAGTCTTTTTCTCTCTTTCCTTTTTTTTTTTCTTCGTATTTTCTACCCTATCTTTCTCAAAACAGTGGATCTCATTTAGTTTTCTAAATAAGTCATGATGGTGGCAAGGGGAAGATAATTTTCAAAGTGCTCTGAACATCTATCTAGTGATTGTAAAACAGAACTGTGATGTTGATAACCCATTTTACCCACTAAGAATATTAGTCAGAGTGCAATACAAGAATATTAAAATAAATTTATAAAATAATTTAGTTTTGCAAGATAGTCACGTTGATTTGTTAATTCTGGGCTACCTTGTTATAATATTATTTTAACCCAAGTCTAGATAGTGACTAGATTTTGAGTAGCCTTCCTTAAAGTGTGGTCTGGTGGCCACCACATCAGAATTATCAGGGCCCTTTGTTGAAAATGCAGGTTCTGGGTCCCCACATGTGGGTGGAATCTGACTTCTCTATAGGCTAAGCCCCAGAACTGTGTACGTTTAGCAGAAACCCAGATAACTCTCGTGCACACAAAAGTTTGAGAAGCAATGGGTTAGTATCTGTAGCTTCTACCCTCTTAATTCCCTACCTACAACTGAAAGCCAGTTGTCAGTCAGGGTGGAGACTTTCCAGCACAATAGATATCATCACTGGCTATGTATTAGAATAACTGAGAAAGCTTTCTAAAAATGTCAGTGCCTGGACCTGTACCTGAGGGGGTTAAGAACAGTGCTCCTTGATATTTCAATACAACATTTAGTAATTAAATATGCAGTGGCTTGTACTATACTCTTTTTAAGATATGACAAGTTTTTAACCTTCAATTTCACTAAAAGTTCCAAAAAGGTCATATTTTAGAGTATATGTATTTTCCCAAATAATGGTGCTGGCACATAGGAGTAGTTAAATAATACTCTTCGATTATAGAAATTGGACTGGAGAGAAGAAAATAAGGGGATAATGAGTGTGGGGTGAATCAATTTTCTAAACATAGTGGTGGCCTAGAGGGGTTTAAACAATATCAAACGAAAGAGAGGGAAGCTGAGTCACCGCACAGGGACCTGGAAGTTGAGAGGATGTGATGAGCTTGAAAGCTGAGGGTCAATGCAGGTTTATTTCCTCCCCAGGGGACTGTTGAAGAGGATTGTGACCATTATGGGCAAGGCCAGTGGGGGAACATCGCATGCCCTGAGGGGCAGGTACACTGTGCATGCCATGCACCTGGGTTTGTTTAGGGCTGGTGGGGGGAGATGGAATTTACAACTGCCCATGAGCATACATAGGCCACTATTCTGGCTAACTTACTAAGTATCCTTCATATAGCAATCTAGTTTTTTAAATGCTGTTTTTCTTAATAAAAAAAGAACTTTCTTAACTAACAAAGGCCAGTTGTAGGGATTTAAATGAATGTGTGTGTCTGGTGTGTGGTGTTTTAATTTTAAAAGGTCTTTTTCCTCAGTTTCTCCAAATGTTGCTTTGCCTTTTGTTTCTTGTTGCTTAATCCGTAAGTAGAAGCTGTTAAAATTTCCTAACAAGACAATCTGTAGACTACAGTCGTCCCTGAGCGCTTAGTCTTTGAGAGATGTGGCTCTCATAATTGTAGGTTCTGTTGGACAAGGTGTTGGCTAACCAGCTGATTTTAACTAGAGTCAGAACTGAGATGACTGAGTGTTAATAAATTAAAACATAAGAATGGTTAGAGTTGTTGTTTAGCATGTGCTGTAGCTACCTAATGGTGAACTAAGGAAACTCTTTTGAGAATGTGGGCAAAGAACTAAATATCTGTTCCTAGGTTCAGTCTTTTTTTACATTTCTTTTTTTTTTTAATTTTTAATTTTATTTATTTTTTGAACATCTTTATTGGAGTATAATTGCTTTACAATGTTGTGTTAGTTTCTGCTGTATAACAAAGTGAATCAGCTATACATATACATATATCCCCATACCCCCTACCTCTTGCGTCTCCCTCCCACCCTCCCTATCCCACCCCTCTAGGTGGTCACAAAGCACTGGGCTCATATCCCCGTACTATGCAGCTGCTTGCCACTCCCTGTTTTACAATTGGTGGTGTATATATGTCAATGCCACTCTCTCACTTCGTCCCAGCTTACCATTCCCCCTCCCCGTGTCCTCAAATCCATTCTCTACATCTACATCTTTATTCTTATCCCTATGTGCCACATCTTCTTTGTCCATTCATCTGTCACTGGACACTTAGGTTGCTTCCATGTCCTGGCTATTGTAAATAGTGCCGCAATGAACATTGGGGTACATGACTTTTTTTTCTTTTTTTTAAACATTTCACATCTTCTTTGTCCATTCATCTGTCAATGGACACTTAGGTTGCTTCCATGTCCTGGCTATTGTAAGTAGTGCTGCAATGAACATTGGGGTACATGCCTCTTTTTGAATTATGGTTTTCTCAGGGTATATGCCCAGTAGTGGGATTGCTGGGTCGTATGATGGTTTTATGTTTTGCTATCAAGGCACCTCCATACTGTTCCCTATAGTGGCTATATCAAATTACATTCCCACCAACAGTGCAAGAGGGTTCCCTTTTCTCCACACCCTCTCCAGCATTTTTTGTTTGTAGATTTTTTGATAATGGCCCTTCTGACTGGTGTGAGGTGATACCTCACTGTAGTTTTGATTTGCATTTCTCTACTGATTAGTGATGTTGAGCATGATTTCATGTGTTTGTTAACAATCTATATACCTTCTTTGGAGAAATGTCGGTTTAGGTCTTCTGCCCATTTTGGGATTGGTTGTTCGTTTTTTCGATATTGCTTGCTACTTTACCAAATTCACTGATTAGCTCTAGTAGTTTTCTGGTAGCATCTTTAGGACTCTCTATGTCTAGTATCATGTCATCTGCAAACAGTGACAACTTTGCTTCTTTTCTGATTTGGATTCCTTTTATTTCTTTTTCTTCTCTGAACAGAGAGAAGAAAAAGTTTTACTGTGGCTGAAACTTCCAAAAATATGTTGAATAAGAGTGGTGAGAGTTGGCAACCTTGTCTTGTTCCTGATCTTAGTGGAAATGGTTTCAGTCTTTCACCATTGAGGACAATGTTGGCTGTGGGTTTGTTATATATGGCCTTTATTATGTTGAGGAAAGTTCCCTGTATGCCTA
>NW_020174425.1:3077620-3077985 GCF_003031525.2 Neophocaena asiaeorientalis asiaeorientalis | reverse complement strand
AGGATTGTATTGCTATAAACTTCCCTCTTAGAACTGCTTTTGCTGCATCCCATAGGTTTTGGGTCGTCGTGTCTCCACTGTCATTTGTTTCTAGGTGTTTTTTTTTTTTGCGATACGTGGACCTCTCACTTTGTGGCCTCTCCCTTTGCAGAGTACAGGCTCCGGACACGGAGGCTCAGCAACCATGGCTCAGGGGCCTAGCCGCTCCGTGGCATGTGGGATCTTCCCGGACCGGGGCACGAACCTGTGTCCCCTGCATCAGCAGGCAGGCTCTCATCCACTGCGCCACCAGGGAAGCCCTCTAGGTATTTTTTGATTTCCTCTTTGATTTCTTCAGTAAACTCTTGGTTATTTAGTAGTGTATT
>NW_020174425.1:3060446-3077594 GCF_003031525.2 Neophocaena asiaeorientalis asiaeorientalis | reverse complement strand
CCCCCATTTTTTTTTTTTTTTTTTTTGCAGTTTTTTTTTTTCTGTAATTGATATCTAGTCATAGCATTGTGGTCAGAAAACATACTTGACACTATTTCAATTTCCTTAAATTTACCAAGGCTTGATTGTGACCCAAGATATGATTTATCCTGGAGAATGTCCCATGAGCACTTGAGGAGAAAGTGTATTCTGTTGTTTTTGGATGGAATGCCTTATAAATATCAATTAAGTCCAACATGTTTAATGAGTCATTTAAGGCTTGTGTTTCCTTATTTATTTTCATTTTGGATGATCTGTCCATTGGTAAAAGTGGGGTGTTAAAGTCCCCTACTATGATTGTGTTACTGTCGATTTCCCCTTTTATGACTGTTAACATTTGCCTTATGAATTGAGGTGCTCCTGTGTTCGATGCATAAATATTTACAATTGCTATATCTTTTTCTTGGATTGATCCCTTGTCCATTATGTAGTATCTTTTTTGTCTCTTGTAATAGTCTTTATTTTAAAGTCTATCTTATCTGATATGAGAATTGCTACTCCAGCTTTCTTTTGATTTCCATTTGCATGGAATATCTTTTTCCATCCCCTCACTTTCCATCTGTATGTGTCCCTAGGTCTGAAGTGTGTCTCTTGTAGACAGCATATATAAGGTTCTAATTTTTGGATCCATTCAACTAGTGTTTGTGTTTTGGTTTGTGCATTTAATTCATTTACTTTTAAGGTAATTATCGATATGTATGTTCCTATTACCATTTTCTTAATTGTTTTGTGTTTGCTATTGTAGGTCTTTTCCTTCTCTTTTGTTTCCTGCCTAGAGAAGTGCCTTTAGCATTTGTTGTAAAGCTGGTTTGGTGGTGCTGAAATCTCTTAACTTTTGCCTATCTGTAAAGGTTTTAATTTCTCCGTTAAATCTGAATGAGATCCTTGCTGGGTAGAGTACTCTTGGTTGTAGTTTTTTCCCTTTAATCACTTTAAATATGTCCTGCCACTCCCTTCTGGCTTGCAGAGTTTCTGCTGAAAGATCATCTGTTAACCTTATGGCCAATCCCTTGTATGTTATTTGTTGTCTTTTGTTTGCTGCTTTTAATATTTTTTGTTTGTATTTAATTTTTGGTACTTTGATTAATATGTGTCTTGGCCTGTTTCTCCTTCAATTTATCCAGTATGGGACTCTCTGTGCTCCTGGACTTGATTGACTATTTCCTTTCCCATATTAGGGAAGTTTTCAACTATAATCTCTTCCAATATTTTCTGAGTCCCTTTCTTTTTCTCTTTTTCTTCTGGGACCCCTAAAATTCGAATGTTGGTGCATTTAATATTGTCCAAGAGGTCTTGGGACTGTCCTCAGTTCTTTTCATTCGTTTTTCTTTATTCTGCTCTGTGATAGTTATTTCCACTTTTTATCTTCCAGGTCACATATCTGTTCTTCTGCATCATTTATTCTGCTATTGATTCCTTCTAGTGAATTTTTTATTTCATTTATTGTGTTGTTCATCATTGTTTCTTTGCTCTTTATTTCTTCTAGTTCCTTGTTAAACCTTTCTTGCATTTTCTCTATTCTATTTCCAAGATTTTGGATCATCTTTACTCTCATTTCTCTAAATTCTTTTTCAGGTAGACTGCCTAGTTCCTTTTCTTTTGTTTGGTCTGGTGGGTTTTTACTTTGCTCCTTCATCTGTTGCATATTTCTCTGTCTTCTCATCTTGCTTTGCTTACTGTGTTTGGGGTCTCCTTTTCGCAGGCTGCAGGTTCATAGTTCCCATTTTTTGTGTGGTGTCTGCCCACAGTGGGTTGTGTAGGCTTCCTGGTGGAGGGGACTGGTGCCTGTGTTCTGGTGTATGGGGCTGGATATTGTCTTTTTGGTGGGCAGGACTGAGTCCAGTGCTGTGTTTTGGGGTGTCTGTGAACTTAGTATGATTTTCAGTAGCCTGTCTGCTAATGGGTGGGGTTGTGTTCCTGTCCTGCTAGTTGTTTGGCATGGGGTGTCCAGCACTGGAGCTTGTTTGTCATTGAGTGGAGCTGGGTCTTAGCGTTGAGATGGAGATCTCTGGGAGAGCTCTCACTGATTGATATTACATGGGGCTGGGAGGTCTCTGGTGGTCCAATGTCCTGAACTCGGCTCTCCCACCTCAGAGGCTCAGGCCTGACACCTGGCCACAGCACCAAGACCCTGTCAGCCACATGCCCAGGTACGTGGGAGTTTCTTGTCTTTTGGGAAGTCTGAGGTCTTCTGCCAGCATTCAGTAGGTGTTCTGCAGGAGCTGTTCCTCATGTAGATGTATTTTTGATGTATTTGTGGGGAGAAAGGTGATCTCCATGTCTTACTCCTCCACCATCTTGAAGGTCCTCCTCTCCCTATGTTCAGTTTTAGGATGGATTACTTATTAATTTTTTGGCTACAGGATTATTTTATGATGGTGTCATTTATGACTGTCACGGTGCAAGTTGTGTTTTGGCGAGTAGAGGATATGATTCAAGTAGTAAGTAATGAAAGAAAATAGACTTTTTTCATTGATATTCAAATAGGGTGGAAGAAAAGGCATTATCTAGGGACACATGTGCAGTCAAAAAGCAATATTATATGTATATGTATCATAAAGTTACATTGGAAAAGGAAGAGGTGCAAAATGCTTCCAGAAATTCTTAGTGGGAATTAATAGAGAAGATGAAGTAAAATACTCATCTTAATGTCTATATGTGTATGTATGTATATATGTATACTGTATATATTGTGAACTTGAAATTTTGATACAAATAGGTAAATTCATTCTCATAAAAATTACTGAGTTTTATTCACTTGAGTTCAATTCATGACTAGAACAGCAAAGAAAGGGCATTCTTTTTCAAAAGAAACTAAAACTGCAAGAAAGAAATCTATTTTCCTGAATACACTGTAATTATGGTGACTTGTTTTTCTTCTTTGGTCTCAATTCAAAAGTGACCATCGGGCTTCCCTGGTGGCGCAGTGGTTGAGAGCCGGCCTGCTGATGCAGGGCACGTGGGTTCGTGCCCCGGTCTGGGAAGATCCCACATGCCGCAGAGCGGCTGGTCCCGTGAGCCATGGCCGCTGAGCCTACGCGTCCGGAGCCTGTGCTCCGCAACGGGAGAGGACACAACAGTGAGAGGCCCGCGTACCGCAAAAAAAAAAAAGTGGCCATCACTTGGATATCTTCCTCAGTGGAAAGCAAGGATAAGTAATCAGAAATAGATATACCTTTTTAGCTTATTCTATTTGAGATATTTGGAAATTCAGCATTTTAGTCAGAACATTATAAAACAAATTACTCTGGACATTTGTTGTATTCAGGGATTTAATCACACTGTATGTATAATTTTATATAAACTCTAAATGAAGAGCTGTGACTGATTTAGAGTTTGAAACTTTTAGATTATACTTAAGATTTTAGATTTTACTTTTTGTTAAAACTTCAAAACAAAAGAGCTGGTACACTTGAAACTAACACAACATCGTAAAATAACAATACTTCAATTTTAAAAGAAGAGCTGGCATTTTAGCACAATGCACATAAAGCCTTGCCTCTTCTCCCTCTTCCCCCACTTCCCTCCCCCACACCCCCTGGGTTCCAGTGTACAATATTTCCCGTGGCTCCATCCCCTTGGTGTAATTATCACATAGCTATCCCTTCTCCTCAGTAGGAGGAAAACCTTGACCATGCTTCATTTTAAGAAGGAAGGTGGAAACTACAGCTAAATCACTCATTTGCACAGAAAAGCGTGAGCAAAGATTTTATTTATACTTTTCAAATAGAAAGAGGTGATCCCTTGGTCAGGGAACTGGTATTTTAATGACATGTCATCTGTATTTGTTACAGATAAAAATCAAATGGAGGTCTGGATTCTTTCCTCCCAAATCACAAGTCTGATTTCTCTCCATTAATCTCCACTCCAAAAACTAGTTGCCTTGAAGGAAACATTACCTTGAGGAGGAGTGCTTTCTTCTTCTTCCTTTTATTTTTTTCTTTTTAAAGCAGGAGTTGGCATCTGGATGCCTCAAGTTGCCAGGTATATTCCATGTAGAACTACAGCTGTTCTCTCTGCTAACTGGAGAAATAAAGAGCAAGAAACTGCTAGACACTGGGAGTCAGCAAGAGATAATGTACTGTTATTATTTTAATTACACAGGGCTCCTGATTTGTATTGTAATATAATATTTTTTAAAGTTCATGGTATTCATGGAAAAATACCAAATATGTCATTTTCAGTAGTACTAAAGTTTACCAACCAGAGCAATGCACACATAAACTAGGAGAGAGGGAACAATGATGATTGCCATAGTTTTTGAAGCTCTGTCTTAAAGTCAGTCTAACTGGGAGATGAATGAAACAAGAGCAAAAATTGAATATGTTCTTTAGTTAATCTGCATGATATCATTCTTTTCATGATTGCTTTCTATCATAAGAGATTTGTATCTAAAATATTTCCTACATAACTATATTATTTTTACATTGTAGAGTTTCTCAAAATATAATTTTACTAGTAAGTTATCATTGCTTTGGGTCCATATCTGTATTTACTTAAAAATTGATGGTTTAGACAATTGGATTACATTCTACACAAAAACAAAGTCAAAGAGAGTATTTTTAAAAATAAGTCCAGTTTCTATGGATCAGTCATAATATACACCTAGATGTCACTAAGCCTCGATATATTACTACAGTTAATCTAGGCTAAGATATCATTACCATAACATCATGAGCAAACAGATGGCTGATTTAACAGACTGTCCTAAGGCAATACTGCATTAATCAATATGATTACGAGTATGGATTCAGTAGAAGATTTTTAGATTCAGAGTTTACACAATGGCAAAATATTTTACTTAAGACCATATTTCATAATTTTTAAAACATATATTCATTACATTAGCATATACAAATATTAAATTTAACTACGTTTTAATTATAAAATATTAAATGAATATCTAAAAGGTGTTAGAAGGCATTAGAAATGTGGATTTGATTTGCACTCCAGTTACACTGTTTACAATGTAAATATTCAGCCATTCAATCATTTCTGAGAGCCTTCTGTGTATGAGGTAGTACTCTCAAGAAGCTTACATTCTAGTGAGAATGACAAGGAATACATTGTATCAGTAGGTGTAGCTATTATCAAGAAAACTAAAGTAAGACGGGGAAGAGTGATGAGTAGGAGACTGTGTTAGAAACCTCTGTTGGAAAACCTTTCAGTTAAAGTCAGATTGTTAAGCAAAGATCTGAATAAAGTGAGAGATTAGGACATGCAGCTAACTTGGAAAGAGTATTCCAAGTTAACTTGAAATAAAAGGTAGACTTCTGTTATTGATAAGTTGCTATAAATATTTGTTTATTCAAAAAATATTTACTGAACACCTTCTAAGTCCTAGGGACTGGGCTCAGCAGGGTTACAGGGGTGGATAAGATACGGTACCTGTCTTCAAGATGCTCATGGAAAAATATAAAAAATTAATTATAACAAGAATGCTAATTACCATGATTAGAGCTATTCACAGGGCATTTAGCTACCATTTCTACATTTTTATCTTGATTACACTGTTAACAATGGTATAACTATAACCTCTAGTTTGTCTTTAATGAAGACTTAATTAATATGGTTATATAATCAGATATATTGGGTTAAATTCTGGCTCTAGTATTGTATTAACCAGAACTCTTCCTGTTGCATTAATAGAAATCCAACTCTGGTTTAAACAAAAGGGATATTTATCGACTTTTTTACTGTCAAGTTCAAGGATTGGCATTAGCTTCAGCTACACCTGGATTCAGAAGGTGTCGTACGATTCACTTTTTTTCCATCTCTCAGCTCTGCTTTCCTCCATACTGGAATCACTCACCAGCAGGCTGTGTTTGTGTAGTGACAAAGAAGGTCCCTGGTACCTTAAATATACCCATTGTCCTGGCCTCTGGTCCTGCAAAGATCACATGGTTACTCCTAGATCAATAACTGTATCCATCCTGACTATCCATTCTGGTGACTCACCCACACTTGAGGGCTAGGTCAGTGAGAAGCCGGGCTGTATAAGAGACAGACAGAATCCTATAGTGTGGAATGGACAGTAGAAAAATGGTTCTTCAACTAACAGAAGAAAGGGAAATAGTACTATGCTGGCTAAGATAAAAATATTCTACTACAGAAAGATTAATTCTGTGACCTTGGTCAAATCATGTCTCCTCCCTGAGTCCCAGTTTCATCATCCATAAAAGCATCAACCTCATGGTGTCAACTTAGATGAGGTAGTGTGTGTAGCAAGGTTAAGCACAAAGAAACAAATGCTTAATAAATAACTATATCATTGTTACTACTTATAATAAACAAACATAATATGTGGCAAATTTCAGGTAGTGGAGACCAAAGTATCAGAAAAGATGAAGGGTGGACTCCTCTCTGAAAATAAAATAAAGTGACAAGGCCAGCCGGAGTCTGGACACCATGTGTTCCACTGAATGGTACCAGAACAGGGAAGCAGAATCCATCACCTTTGGTAATAAGCAGCCATTTAGTTGCATAATGTAGCTCAGAATGGAATTTATGCCTAAAAGATCAGAAAGCTGCCTTCTTGTTGCTACTTCTCAAATAACTAATAAAATGAACATTTTAGTGACTTAAAAAGAAGACAGATTGCCTCAGCAACATTCAATTCAATTCCTATTCAATTAAGTCGATAATTTAAATTGTAACAATATGCACTTCTCTGCTAGGATGCTATGATGTTAGTTTCATTTTGAATGAAATATAAGTATGGCATTTTTATGTTTCCTGAATTGGCTCTTAGGCAGATAGGGCTGCTCACCTCTGCTCTAGGCCAGGGGTTGCAACCATAGACCCTGGACCAAATTTGACCCTCTTCCTATTTTTGTATGGGACCCAAACTAAGAATGATTTTACATTTTAACTGGCCCTTTTTGGAAAAAGTTTGCTGACCCTAGTTTCAAGATAATCTTTTCCCTGAGAACTTTATTCCTTTTTTTTTGTTTTTCACAGTTACTATCTAGATCTTGCTAAGCAGCATGGTTTATATCTCCTATGCATTCTAGGCAGTTGATACAAAAGGATATCTCTGAATGAGAGAGAGATCTTTGTCCTAGATGTACTTTCTGCCTGTTTCATTCATTGTTGTTGTGGGGTTTTTTTGTTGTTTTTTTTTTGTGGTACGCGGGCCTCTCAGTGCTGTGGCCTCTCCTGATGCGGAGCACAGGCTCCGGACGTGCAGGCCCAGCAGCCATGGCTCACGGGCCCAGCCACTCCGCGGCATGTGGGATCTTCCCGGACCGGGGCATGAACCCGTGTCCCCTGCATGGGCAGGCGGACTCCCAACCACTGCGCCACCAGGGATGCCCTGTTTCATTCATTTTATCACATGATTTGTTTCTTCCACAATGCCTTTAAGGAATTTTGTGTGTGCCTGCTCTCTCGTAGCGTCAAAGATGAGCATCTTCACCAGAGCTTCTGACTCTGAATCCCATCCTTTGAGTCTCTCCTCTCTCTCACTGTTCATGTGCACCAATGCATTCTGCCACATGGCTGACTCTAGACTTCCTCAAATCTGCACACTAGGCCCCCTTTACTTGCATAAATTTTTCAGACAAGTAGCTTACCACTCAGCAGACCTTCGAGGAATATATCACAACAGGTTAGGATAAGTAAAGAGGCAGAGCTACTGTGTTATTTTGGCTCCCCCAAGAAGCCAACACATAAGTTTGATTACAGGCAACATAAGACGGGGCTGGGAGAGCTTTCAAGTCATAATGCAGGTCTAGCCTCTGTGTAAGAGAGAGGGAAGGAGAGAAGGTTGGGCAGGAAAAGTTGTAGAATGCAAGTATAGTTCTAAGAAAGTTTAGGCAAGGTTTATGCATAGTTCCTGGGCCAAAGGGCCCAGTCAGAGGAGACTGTATCTCTCAAAAAAGAGGATCGACTTACAATTTCCTTCTCATAGGTTCTTTTCATTTCTAACTTGTCCCCAAGCCATCTGAGATTCTGCAAATAATTTGTCTTGATGGCTTGTCACACAATGGAGAGAAGGATGAGCATGGCTGATCTGCAGCTTGGGGTGGGGGCCCTTTTTATCTAGAATTTCCTGCAGGGACATGGTACCTGTCAATTTCCAGATCTGGTCAAGACAGTTGAAGGATGATGTCTACTCTTATTAAAGAGAATGTCCTTCAATGTGCTAGTCCTTCAATTTGTTCATTTTCCTTTAACATGTTAATTAAGGGAAGAAAAGTGAGAGAAGTGCTTCTTAAAAGGATGATATATGTGAGATTTTGAACTTCTGTATTTCTCATTTTAAGCATTTCTAAGGAAGTTTGACACTGACTTGGACATTTCAGTATAAAATGGAAATATCTGATATTCTCTCAGCTTTGGCTTTCTTCTTGTGTGTGTGTGTGTGTGTGTGTGTGTGTGTGTGTGTGTTTATGTATTACTTTCCCCAAGGTATAAGCAATTTAGCTGATGTGCCCACTGGTTATTTGAAACCAACTTAACACATAATAAAGGTGAAGAGTATTTACTTTTTCAGTGTTCTTTCATCTATTTTCCAAAGGCTAAAGAATGGTGACCATATACAAACAATGCTATTTAGTCTTTTATAACTCTTTAAAAACTATAAAGATAAAGCTAGCTTTCTCTCCTTTTCATTTCCTGACTTCTTTCCACTTCTGCAGGCTCATCTAAGGGATATATATTTTCTCAGTTTTCTGATGAACTATTGTTGGGCTTTCCTTTTGTATATGTGTAGTGGAGTAGCAATTTGGATTTATTAAGAAATGAATAAGAAAAGAGAAGATAAGCTCTACTAACTTAAAGATTATGGATACTTTCTTTCCCAGTTAATTTATTCCTCTTTTGGAGGACAGGAACTACATCTCTCTGTGGATACATGATATACAGATGATCTCACTTTCATCCCTTTTTTCCCTCCCCTTTGGTCTTTTGATATGTGGAGATGGTTTTAGAATCATTTTTCAATTACTTTCTTGTAGAAGAATATGTCTTCTGTTTACTGATATTCCTATCCATTAGATTCAAAGAACAAGTTTCTAGCTCTGTGCTTCTTTTAAGAGGGAGAGACACTGTCTTTAAAAAGAACTAATAAAATATAATTTCTTAGAAAAAAATCCAACTTTTAAAATAGCTGCTCTTCCATTTTAATTTTAGGACAATAAGACTGTGTCTATGTTTCTATCATCAGTGATTGTAGAAAATATTTTTATTATCTAATTTAGTATTAAAATTATTTTGATATCTAGCACACATGATGTTAGAGGTTGTTTGTGCCAGCATGTTGGTTGAAATAGAATTCTAACTAATGAGAACCTTTATGAGAGAAGAAAATTCCAAAGGTCACACAAGGAATAATTTCATACAGATCTCTCCTATATTATATATGACTTCTATCATTGTAAAAAGTTACATATCAATAATAAAATATTAATAAAGGTGATTTTAATTATTATTTTTATTAATTTCTTCTGCTTGTTTATATTTTTACAATATAATTATCTTTGCCATAAACATTAATAAACCTGTATTAATTATTTATAATGTGCATTGACACATAACACCCATGTAATAAACAGACCTTTCAATTTAAACATGACTCTTGATTTTTAGAGGTTTTTAAAAAAATTAAAGTATTCATGTTAATTTCACTCCTTTTTTTGGTCTTTCTTAGTGTTAGCTTTGGTGTGGTGTTTAATACTGGTAATATTGGTGAAGGATTTAAGTAAGAAAACTTATAGGAGCCCAGGAACCTGGGCACGAAAGTGGTAGATTGGGAGACATGTATGTATTGCTGGGGTTGCCATTTGCTGTCCAGGTTTTCTTTACTCTCTGTCAGCATATGCTATTTTGATCTTTGCCTTTTATCAACAGAATCGGGAGACATGATAAAGAAATAAGATCGTTTGCTATTTAAGCCATCTTCTTTACTTTCTGGTTTCTGCAACCGAGTAAAAAGATCAGTTTAAAAATATTATGATCCCATTTTGAAAAATAACATACCTCTGTTTTTGCATCTGTAGACAAAGATCTGTTAACAATGCTTGCCTTTGTGGAGCAAGTTTATGGAGAATTTTCGCTTATTATTTTAGTCATTAAAATCTTTTTAACAAAGTCCATGTATGACTTCTGTAATCTGAAAGTGTTAAGGAGTTTTATGGGTGGCAGTGAAATTGAAATTTATTTTGGAAGCATAAATCTTTGCTATTTTAACTTTAAGCTTAAATATTTTGACAAAAATAACTCTAGATTCTATTACAAATGACCTAAAAGTTCTATATTTCAGAAATTACTTATAAATAGATTGGGAATATAATTTATCCTTTAAATCAGTATACTTTTGAGAGTGAAGGAGGGTCTTAATTAAAAATTACTACAAGTGACAGGCCTTGACAGGGACTGTCCCAAGTAAACCAGGACATACAGGAATGGTTACTACTAATCAAGTAAAAGTAACATATTAATAAAATAGATATAAAAAAGCCTATTAAGGAATCTATTTTGATTAATATGGTTTAATAAAGAATTGTTCTGGTGTTTAGTCCAAATAGCATTTTAGGTTTCATGTTAATATTTGAAGCTGATATATGAGAAATGTATTACTAGGCTAGTCAGAATAATTCAAAACTCAGTATAATGCGGGTGGGTCCATTTCAGTTCTCTCCAAAGGGTAACTAACTCCCAAAGTTCCTAATTCCCAAAGGGCCTCTTTATGAGGCTGTTTCTATTACATCACCAAGGACCTGCTGATAGCACTGAGAGGGGAGGCTCCAAGGTGGTACTGGGTGGGATTTTCCTTCTAGAATACAATTTTAGTTTACATGCTCTATATCTGTGCTACTATTTCTGTACCAAACTTTTGCTGAGATAACTCATCCGTGCAGAAATTATTCACAGTCCATTAAAACAGTAAGAGAGAGAAAAGAGTGATTGAGGTGAGGGTGAAGTTTAAATTCTGAGATAACTTTTAAAGAAAAAGATAATATATTGTATTGAAAAAGGCATTTCTTACTCATTATTCCTTGCTGTTAAGTAGTTCTACTCATCATGTATTAAAAAAGACAAGGCAATTTCCCACTGAATGTGGTAAAAATCAAAAGGCTATAAAAAGAAAATAGTTTAGTGTTGAGGCACCCTATTGGGTTGCTTATGTGTTTGTATAATCTATCTACAATATCATTTCTCAAACAATAGCCCACTGCATCAGATACTTGGAAACCTTTCTAAGCTCTAAAGACATATTTTTAAGATGGTGAATGCTATTTTCTATCTGGCCAACTGCTGGGATCTGATTGGTCATTACCCCATTTCAGGGGAAGATTCAAGAGCTAATCAGGGGTGTTATCAGCTATGACTTTTATTGCTGCTGCACAGAAAACTTAGCGATAAAGAAAACTGTAAATTCAGGATTTATTCTTTGTAGGGGTGTTCCCCATGCTTGGAAGATTAATGAAGAATTCCCGGTCCATTGTTTGTTAAAGATACCACCATTCTATAGAATTTTAATTGTAAATCCACTCTTTGACATCCTAACTAATGGTTCCTGCTAAATTAATAAAAGCAACATATTAAATTTAAATCCCAGATAAGGTAAAGATTGCTGTTTTAATATCCCATCCATATCCTTTATCTTTCTACAGGGGCTTTCAGGCCAGTAGTTTTAATAACATGCATGAATGAAGATGCTCTTTTTTAACTCAAATGGTGGTGAAGAGTTTTTCCTTTATATTAGCAGGCAATCAATTCCAATAGCTTTTTAATGCTTTCTTAAAGAATCAATTTTAAAGCACACACTCTTCAGGGGACCCTCTTAAATTTCTTCACAGCCGGTCTTCTAATTTTCTATTACAATGCAATCTAAAGCAGCTACAAAAATAATGCAGATAATGTTTGCTGGGTAATGATTTCCAATTTCCCCATTCCATGTACCCTGTTATTAGGAGGATCATCTTGGTTGTGTAAATTAATTTTCAATTCACTTCTGGGGAACATTACAATGATTTATTCAGCACCAGTGTTGAAGAAAGTGTTGGGAAGATTTTAGCAATCTGAGAAACAAAATCAATTTGTTCTGATTATCACCATGTTAAAGGGAATAAAGGGGAGAAACAAAAAAGTCACTAGAATGTGTGTCCTGACTGTTGCAAGCACACTAGAACCATGATTTGATGCTGGGTTGTCACTTTGTAAATACATGAATTTAGCAAAAGTACGGTGTTTGGTGATTCATCTCAACTTGGAGATTAAGTAATGAAATAGGAATGTTCCTCCATTTGATATTTCAGGTAAATGCCTTCAAGGCGAGATAGCCACTCATTCATATTTCCTTGGAAGAAAGAAGTAACATACTAGCTTATAATCGAAGAGGAATAGATTTCCTAAGCAGAGCGTAATTAGCCACTTAGTTTGGTACAAAACTTAAAATAGGAACTATCAAAGCAATGTCTCATAACTATAAGAAGTACAACTTCTTTATTTATCATAATTTATCGCATACAAATTTTTCCAGGATTGTATACGAACAATGGTCCTTGTAATATTGCCAAAAAGTCATCCTTTGTAAAGGTTTTACTGACCTTTTACTTTAATTAACTTGTCTGTGTTGACCAACGGAGTCAAATTTCACCGTGCCCAGGTGTGAATGTAAATCAACGCCCCATTCACTTCACCAGATCACTTATCTTCATTCAGCAGATACTCTTGAGTAGGCTGTGCCATGCACTGTGCTGGGAGCTAGAGAGATGCTGAGGAAGAAAAGCAAACTGCTATAAATATGAAACTGCAACTTGTGACATGACCTATGAAAAAGAAGCTCATGGTAATATTTTAAATAACAAGTTTAACGATTTAAAGAATCAATTTAAAATTTAACCAGGTAAGAAAGGCTGGGGGGCAGGGAGTTTCCCCAGGAAGTGATTGTCGGAGTTGATGAAATTTGACCTGAATGATAAGTGAACTGACCAGGGGAAGTGGGGAGGGAACACTGTTTTAAGACAAGGTACAGGATCAGATTTGTTTTCTGAAAAGCCCTGGCTGCATTGTGGTGAACATATTGGTCGGGGGTGGGGGGGCGGGGGGAGTAGAATGGATGTGAGATAAGACTGTTGACACAGTCCAGAAGGAGGTAAATCATGCCCAGGTGGATGTACTGTCTTTCCAAACCTCTGCCCATCCATCTGTGGGTGGCCAAGTTGGACGTTCCTTTCTTGACTTCATTGTAGCGGGTGATGAAGGTTCAGGTCTGTGTGGGCTGAAGTGGAGTAGGCTTAGTTGGATTCCTGAAACTAGGTGCCTTCAGGAAAAAGATTGTGTAGACCAGTGGGAATGGATTTAGTATCCTTGACTGAGCAGTGGAAGGTCATAGAAAGATCCAGAAACTTGAGCTTAACTTATGAAGCTAAATCTTTTTTTTGTTTTTGAGTGTTAAGTCTACATATATTATTTGGGGACACTATTGAGAAATGTTCTTGTTTCAAAAGAATATTTTTATTAATAACACATACGTGTACTGCCTTGGCCTTGTTCTGTTTCCAAGTCAGAGCCAAGTTTGTCTCTTTAGTAGAGAATGGTCTAGTGAAGCAATTAAGCACATATAGTCCATGTTCAGCCTCATGTGTGTGCAAAGCCTGGCTCTGTCACTTACTAGCTCTATGACTCAGGAAGCTACCTAATTTCTGAATCTCAGTCTCTTCAACTGTAGGGTGAGGGCACTCAGTATCCCCTCAGATGAGCTTGCAAGGAATAGGTGAGATGGCGCTTGTGAAACTCCAAGCAGAACCTTTGTCATGTAAGCTGGCAGTAGTGTTGGTTCAGGGTACAGTCCCAAAAGTGTCAATTTAGGTTGAACAGGTTTAAATGACACAGTCTAGACAGTAACATGCCACTCAGAATGGAAGGGTCACAGGGAACCAGGAACCAGGGCAGTTGTAAAGCAAGTTTACTGAAGTTCTAGAGTAAGGGACATGGGATTACCTTTGGAGAGCTGAGTGGCACCAGAATCCCCTGGTCAAGAGGAAGCTGTGTGGCAGGGGTCACTTGGACTGGAGTCTGGGGGGTTCAGATGATTTCTACACTCAGGATACATAGGCCCTGAGTCTCATCTGATTAGACCTCTCAAACAGTACTGACTGTAGAGCTTCAAGAGACCATGAATACCTGAGGTCTTGCTCCCGGAGTCTGGAACCCTGTGCACTGTTTTCACTTCTACGAGCTGGGCTGGGGCCTGGGTCATAGTGATCTTGAATGAGTCCTCCCTCCACCGTTTTCAAATGTACTTAGACCTGCAGATGTTTTTGGCTTTGGATTAACGTTGGAGTCAATGACCTCAAAGAAGTTAAGCACAAAGACACATTACCTGTTGTGTATAGAAATGTGAACTTCTGCATCACCCCTTTTAGGCTTTTTCATAGTCATAAAACAAGGATAGGGGTAGGATAGGCTCTCTATGAGATTGAAACATGAGCTCAATGGAAATAATATGGGAATTCAAGTTTCCTTCTTTAGACTGATTTTAACATTATTTATATTCTCTCAATAATGCAAACATAAATGAAGAACAAAACATAACTGATATATGTGTACGTGTCTACTAAGTTGGGCTGTTCAAAGAAAAGAGGCAGTTTTTTTTGAATTTTATATTATTTCTTTTTTTATACAGCATAGCCTCTCCGCGGCATGTGGGATCTTCCCGGACTGGGGCATGAACCCATGTCCCCTGCATCGGCAGGCTGACTCTCAACCACTGTGCCACCAGGGAAGCCCACAGATATTTTTAATGTTTGAATTTTTTTAAATGTTAAATGCTGTTGTGGCAGGGAGAACAATTGTATATTTGAAAACTGCATTTATGAGAGTTAGTGGTATAGATTTTTTAAATGTCAGCACTTTTCCCCCATGCATTCCAAAATCCATCATCAAGCTTGTCAAATGAGAAGAACCTTTCATGATTTCACAGGACAGGCAAACATTTATTAATCTCTTGATTCTTTCAAGTTTTAGCAATAAACTGACAGCTTGAGTTAGAAGTAATCATATCTAAATATTCTATGTGTGGGGGAGACATTACCTCCATCTACCTAATCTTTCAAAACTACATAAAAATGAAATTTGTCTGCTTGGTTTATTAATGCATCATGAGAAAATGAACGTGTGAATTGTCACCAGATTTATAGAGTAAGTTTCGAATGGTCTGATGTAAAAATGTAAGCCGTGTAGTATTTACGAAATTCACTCTGAAGGGGCTCTGAGGACCACCTCAAGGAGAGAGATAATGAAGATATATATTTTTCAGTAAATATGAAAGATATGTGGGAGATCATCTGACTTTAAAGCAGGCTATGACATGCCTGAAGTTCTTTTTTGAGGGAAACTGGAGACACCTCAGGTAAAGAGAAATTCAACTTCAGAGGTTAAATACAGTTAGATCAAGGTCCATTTGCTGCTCATTGAGAAAGAACTATCCTACATTTGAAGACACATGGAATGGTGAAAACAATCGGTGGTTTTAACAAATAACTGGACAGATGCTCAGAATTTCAGGTACTGGTTTGCATTTGAGCTATTTCTCACATGGGAAACTTTGTTTCTTACTCTAGGGCAAATTGTAGAATATGCAGCAAGAATTTTTTTAAAATATATTTTAATTAATTCATGGTTGGTGAGTTTCCTAAGAAAAGTTGGGAAGCTCAGCTAATAGACAATATAAAAACCTCTTATAAATGAATTATCCAATAACCAGAAATAATAATTGAAATAAATTTAAAATAAAAGTCTAATGAAGAACCTAACATTAATTGGGGGAGGTGGAGAAGTAGAAATAAAGCAATGTAGAATACGTAAGCAAGCCCTCTTTCTCCCTTTTTTCTTAAATTTCTCTTTATATTTATATTCTACTACCTTCCAAATTGAATATATAAATGGAACAATGGAGAATAAAATTCAGAATAAAAATCTATCAAGAGTAGTTAATAAATACACGTATCTGAAACTGGCATGAGTTGGTTAGTTTGAACATGTGCTAATTTTATTTCTGAACTTCAACAAAAACAAAGCAAAATATGAGATTCTGATTCACATTGTCTCAAAAAAGTGAACTTTTCCCTGACACTGCACTCTAAAAGCTTTTTTGGTCTTTTTTTGTGATGTCAAATAACAAATACAGCGATAATAATTAAAACATTATACAGCACTATTATGTGCCAGGCAATATCGTAAGCTACATATAATTTATATATAACCCTCACAATAATCCAATGAAGTAGGATTATTATTCCCATTTTAAAGATGGAAAAACTGAGGCACAGAGAGAGTAAGCAACTTGCTCAAACTCACCCAGTAAATAAATGGGGGAACCAGGGTTTGAGCACAGGCCATTTGGCTTCAGAGTCAATATTCTTAACTATTATGCTATACTGCTTATATATACACCTAACATGTATATATGTATGTGAGTGTGTGTATCTATACATCTACATATTGTTACATAGATAGCCACACACACATATATATATATAATATTTAGTAAATCAATAATTTGGATTGTCTCTTGTTAACTCAGGGTTCTACCTTCATTTTCTAATGTCACTTCTGCACTGTAGAGAAGCTGGGAATTATATTTTTCAGAATTCTTTATTCTGTGTTGCTTCAGCTTAGAGCTTGCCAATGAGAGGCACTGGGTGAGGCTGAGGGTGGAACGTAAGAAGCCAGTTTCCTACAGAAGCAGTTGCAGCCAGATGTATGAACAGACCTGACATGTCATGGAGGCTTCCCAACAAGCTCTTGAGAGGCACCTTCTTTCCTATCACAGACTGAAATAGTTGATGGACGACTTCCAGAGACTTTTAAGAAATGCAGAAGCTTCTGTGAGCTGTTAAGAACCGTTTGCCTCTGACCTTCTGACTTAGAAATTTGTGGAGACTTCTCTGACCTTCTTCCCTGCAGATTTTTCAAATTTTTAAAGCCTTGAATTCCTGTATTAAATGTGTCGTATCTAGTATGCAAAGAGCGGCTGTTGTTTTCCTGGCCGTGGCCTTCGTACAATAAAATAGTAAAATAGTCTAACATAGTGGTTAAGACCACTGGCTGTTGAGTTGGACATATTTAGTTTAGTCTTTCAATTCTTCCACTGACTGG
>NW_020174425.1:3017704-3060101 GCF_003031525.2 Neophocaena asiaeorientalis asiaeorientalis | reverse complement strand
TATATATATATTTGCCCCTTTGTAAGATATGGATAATAACAGTACCTTTGTTAGTAGTACGTTAATGGGAGTATCTCTTTTAGGTAGTTCTGAATATTAAAAAAAAAAAAAAGTAAGGCACTTAGCACAGTACTAGATTTCAGAAGTAGTTATCGTGATTTACTGCAGTTTAGCTTAGAAATATTGTCCAGATTTTCTTATATCATCTTTTCTACACATCTGGGAATTTAACATTAAATTTAAACTGTACAAGTTAAATGAGAACTAAGGTGATATGGTACAATCTGGTTTCATTCAGAATATTTTTGTAATGAAAAGAATACTTTTTCTTAAAATAAGAAAACAATGTTAGGCTTATTATCAAAAGTTAAAGATACAGAAATGTATAATGTCTAAAGTGAAGAAGTTTACACAACCATTGAATAACTATACTTATAGTTCTATACTTTTTAATATGGATGTGTGTTTATATACATTTAAACAAAAATTCAAATTATTTCTGCTTTCCCACATTTTTTAACTTAACAATAAATCTTTACAGATCTACATATAGAGAAAGCTACCTTAGTCTTCCTAATGGCTTCACGGTATTACACTGTATTGCTGTGTCATACTTAATTTAATTAATCTTGTATCTATGAGTATTAAGGCTATTTCCAACTTATCTGCACTATAAAAATGTTTCAGTCAGCATCCATGCAACTTGGTGTAAAGTCTAATCATTTTCTTAGAATAAACACTTGAACATGCAGTTTTTAAGTCAAATCAAATGTGCATTTTCAATTTTTGTTCATATTGTTAAATGCCCAAGAGAAAGTTTGAATAAGTTTTCACTTCCAACAAGAGAACATGGAAGTGTTTGTTTCTGTAAACTCTTGATAAGCTTCTGGGTAGCTGGTTATAAAGGTATTGTGTTTACAGTATCCAGGATTCATGGATAATTAAAATGTCCTTTATCCCATTTGTATCAAACATTCATTGTCTTCAGTGGGTCTTTGGCAAATGCTGGAAGGAAGTCAGGTTTCAGGAAAATTCTCTGATGAGTGCTCTAAAGGCCAGGACTCTGTGTTGTTGAATTAGGGGAAACTGTATGCTTTAGATACCAGCTGCACAGACCACAGATCCATGCTACTGTGAACATGTGAGAGCTTGATTTGAGTTTCTCCTCAGCTTCAGGATTTTTCCAATTGAATAGAGGTGGGCTTTGGGGATGCTGTGAATATCACGTTAAAAAAAAACTGTCTTATCATAAGAAGGTGAAGATGTATTTAGTTGAGATGTTTAGGTTCTGCACCAGATACTTAATGAAGAGGTGATTTGGGCCTTATAATCTACCTCTGTTATGGAAACAAAAATGAACAATTCAAACACCTCAATAAAAATGTGAGATTTTGAGGGCTTCCCTGGTGGCACAGTGGTTGGGAGTCCGCCTGCCGATGCAGGGGACGCGGGTTTGTGCCCCGGTCCGGGAAGATCCCACATGCCGCGGAGCGGCTGGGCCCGTGAGCCATGGCTGCTGAGCCTGTGCGTCCGGAGCCTGTGCTCCACAACGGGAGAGGCCACAACAGTGAGAGGCCCGCGTACCGCAAAAAAAAAAAAAAAAAAAAAAAAATTGAGATTTTGAATATGAGGAAAATCTCATTGCTTACCTAAATAGGTGAAAAAGCTTCTAAACAGTGGAATGAGTGGAGCTCTTAGGAGAGGTCATTTCATTTTAGTTTAAGCTGTTGCAAAACCATGTTCTTACTGAATAATGGCAACAAGAGAAAACAGGCTCAGTATCTTTTTAAGGCCATTTTATGAAAGCAAAATGGGAACACTGGCCCAGAGAAAAGTAATAGTTTCCTTCTTAATTGTGACTAAAGAGAAGGTCCCCACTTCATCAAGACCTGCATCTACTAATTTAAATTAAAAGTGTAACAAGGGCTCAGGTCTCCTTTAGACCATTTGAAATTGACAATTAATTTGTCAAGAAAACAATTTCTTCTCTAATTTCGACAGCAATACTATGTGCAGCCTAGTCTGTGATCCCTGCGCCATAAGTTGTCTGGGAAATCAGAGGTAGGTGGAATGAAGGTTTTCTTATTGATTGAACACGGTCAGACTTGATCTCATTTTTTTGTCTATATACTTCTTTAACTGATTCTCTATATATCCAGTTAGGACAAAAATGGAGCCAAAATCTAATAAAAGAAATCTGGGATTGGGGCAAGATATTCCTAGTGTACTGCTATTAATTTGACTTTCCTACCTCTTCACTAAAGTTATTTTGACGACCGTGGGTGTCAGAAAAGGACTATTGGAATAGGTTTTGCAAGAAGAATCTTGTCAATTTTAATTAGAACATTTTTCAAAAATGTTATATAACTTACATGCTAGCAATGCATATTTAAAGACACAATACCTTTTTAGAAAAGGAAGAACAATGAAAATTGATTTGTATAGACTCCTAAATAAAAAGCCATTTAAAGGAAAGTTGTTTTTTCATTTTTTATAAACTGACTTTAGCAGTTATTTTCAAGTGGATGCTTAAGATAATAAATACATATATTAATACATACTCACTTTGATTGAAGTTTTTGGATCAGATATTTGACAGCAGGAAAAATATTATTAAGAATAACAATAATAATAATAGCTTAACTTTCTATAGCCCGTTACAATTTTTGTAGAATTTTACACACATCAATTATTAACTGATGTCGAAAATCTAGTATACAATTTAGACAGATGGAATTATCTCCCTTTTAAAAATGAGGCCTCTGAAGCTCTGAGAAGGTCACTGACTACTTCCCTGATAGTCCTAAGGTTTTCCCTCAGGGTACCTCCCGTATACTGTTCTTGGCACAAGACAAACTCCGTCTACTGTTGTGTAAGTGATTTACCTGAGATCACGTGGCTAACAAATAGTTTCTTTGGACTCACACTTAGTACTCCTTATACTTTAAAAAGTTGGAAGAAATAAGACAATGTTCACTTTAACATTGCAAAATTAAGCCCTTTTTAATTTTTATTATTTTTAAAAAATTTTTGCAGTATGCGGGCCTCTCACTGTTGTGGCTTCTCCCGTTGTGGAGCACAGGCTCCAGACGTGCAGGCTCAGCGGCCATGGCTCACGGGCCCAGCCGCTCCGCGGCATGTGGGATCTTCCCGGACCGGGGCATGAACCCACGTCCCCTGCATCGGCAGGCGGACTGTCAACCACTGCGCCACCAGGGAAGCCCTAAGCCCTTTTTGATCTGATGGTCTAGCTGAGTTAAGGGGAGTAAACCTTTTCTGCCAGAGCGTTTTCCCTTTTGAAATCTCCATGAATTAAGGTCAGTCAATTAACAAATGTTTTTCTTTGAAATTCCATCTAGTGGATGCTATGGTACAATGCCCAGAACTCTTCAGGACTGAATCTTCTTGTCCAAGGGCATACCATCTACTGCGTGGGTGGGTCTAGCCTGCATCCAATGACTCCTACATGCTGAAGCATAAATGCTCTGTCTCTTTGCATCAAGACAAGACACTCTCAAGGGCCATCGTAACTTCAAAGCTCACCTGGTACAACTGTTTCACAGTTCACCTTCTCCCTATGCCCAACCCGCTTGGCTCATCTCTCATAGGTATTGCTCTTGGGCAAACTTCCCAATGACCTCTTACATACAGATCTCTGATCTCAGAGTCTGTCTCCTGGGAATGTGATTTAAGAGACTCCATGCCTGGACTCTTGCTGGGGATGGGTAGAAACTGGGTTCTGCCGAGCCCATGGTTTTTTTCATGTAATTTCAAGGCCTTTTCATGACGTTTCCTGGGTGGAAGCGTAGTTTGACTTCTTCCTTGGTGACTTAGGACTTTGAGAGACCAGGGCTGAAGCATCCAGTCCTCTTAAAGGCTGAGCCTAGAAATAGCAGAGCATCACTTTCTTTGTCCTCTATTGGTCAAAGCAATAGGCCAGCCAAGATTCAAGGGAAGAGAAAGAAGGTGGGAGAAGTATGAAAGAATTTGAGTTTATCTTTATCTGCTACATGTACTAATTGAAATATGACTTAGCCTGACAGGGAGAAATGGTTTCTTCCCCTATCTCTTTACACAGGAGGGCAGAGTTTACACCTAAGAATGTATTAGTTAGCCTGGTGCACTTTGTAGTGTCAATAGAAAGAAATCAAGACATTCTCATGGGCCATGGCTGGGGCAGAGGGTGTGATGGGGAGGTAATGTGTAGAAGGAAGGTCAATTAATTATTGCTCTTCTGTATAAACTATTAGAGGAATATCCATCATAGGTATATACTTTCAATCTATATTTATATTGGTTGTTCCTATGTATACAAAAATATAACAAATCAGATGCTGAGTTGGTTAGAAGTTAAAAACCTGAGACATGAAATCAGAGTCTTACATTTGAGTTTCGGTTTTGCCACTGAATGAATGTGTGACCTCTGATGAATGAACATTTGAGCCTACTTTCCACCTGTACAATAGGGGTAATAATGCCTACTTTATGGATTTTGAAAGTCAAGTAAGATGAAATAAGATAATGTTTATAAAGTATTTGTATTGGGTCTGGTGTATACCAAAACCTCAAAGATTGTGACTAAAATTTGCAAAAAGAAAATAATAGAAGTCAGAATATTGATATGAAGCAAACAAAACAAAAAAATTAAGGGAGAAACACTAATGATAAAAATCACGAGTAATATTGAAGGAGTCTACGCGTTATTAAATTGTAAAATTAAGAAAGGAAGACTTGAATTGTTAAATAATAATGAACTATAAGGACTGCTTTTCACAATGCCTGGCAGATAACAGACACTAAACAAATGTTGCAGATTCTGAGGTATCATGAAGATTTAAGTGGGAAATGAGCTGCATTTGAAGGAGATTGGTAAAGGATACGTAGAGGGTGGAGAACTAGAAAGTGACTTTCTTTCTCTGTGGAACCAAAACCAGCTGGTTGGTTTCTAGAATCATGTTTCCAACACTATTCAGATGCAGAAACAAAACCATAGGTTTTAGAAGAAAACTTAATTTTCCACCTTTAGTCACTGGGAAGTCTCCCTCAGTTATTTCTCATTCTTCATGCTGATTAACTACAAACCCCACTGGTGGTAAATATCTAGATGTTGTTGTGCCTATGTTTTTTTTTTTGTTTTTTTTGTGTTTTTTTTTTTTTTTTGCGGTACGTGGGCCTCTCACTGTTG
This sequence comes from Neophocaena asiaeorientalis asiaeorientalis, assembly GCF_003031525.2. Taxonomy (NCBI): domain Eukaryota; kingdom Metazoa; phylum Chordata; class Mammalia; order Artiodactyla; family Phocoenidae; genus Neophocaena; species Neophocaena asiaeorientalis. The sequence continues at coordinate 3,054,916 of NW_020174425.1, read as the reverse complement.
TGGCCTCTCCCATTGCGGAGCACAGGCTCCGGACGCGCAGGCTCAGCGGCCATGGCTCACGGGCCCAGCCGCTCCGCGGCATGTGGGGATCTTCCCGGACCGGGGCACGAACCCGCGTACCCTGCATTAGCAGGCGGACTCTCAACCACTTCGCCACCAGGGAAGCCCTGTGCCTATGTTTTAAAACTTTTGTTTTACTGTCTTTTTGACAGGACATAGCTAAAGAAGAAGAGAGGAGAAAAACCTATTTTGAAGAAAGTATATGCACCAATCCATTTCACCCATTAAATATTGATAATTTTACATTACAGTTCTAAAACAACAAGGAATTATTGCTCCCATATCAACCGGTCTGAAACAGAAGCAAGTCTGTTTTCCTTCCCCTGTGGTTAGCACAGTGTGTCTGGACAAACAGACAATTAAGTTCTTAAAATATGCACCAAAATGAGGCTTCGACTGTGTGTGTTTTCATATTGTTCTACAACCAAAGACAGTTAACTCACTGGGGTGGCTTAACTTATTCTGACTCTTCTTGATAAACATGTGCATTATACGTAATATTTACACAGGTTCTTAGCAAGTTTCAGGAAAAAGGATTATTTGTAAAATAAAGAACTTATTTTTCACATCTCAGTGTTGCTATGGTGTAAAGAAGAATCATTCAACAGAAAAGGTCAGAACACCTTGATCATATATCTATTTCACCCTTTAGCTATTAGTGTGACCTCGGCAAAGTCACCTCTTTCATTCGACCAGCAGGTACCTCATCTCTAAAATATGACTGATGCTAGTTCTTGATTGACCTACAGAATAAGGCTGTGAGGCTCAAATGAAATTATAAATGGAAAAAAAGTGTTCAAATGCCATATAAAGCTCGTTTTCCATTAGTACTTTAATATTAACTCCATAAAAATTTTGTAGTTTTATACTATCTGTTTGCATATACATGACCACAAATATTTTGAATGTAGAGTTTTAAAAAAATCAGCCAGAGTATCTTCATGCTTTATCTCCAAGAGGCAATAACCTGCCTGTCTAAAATTATATAACATTTATAAAATAAAACACATGTAAACATATACATAATTATAATGTCATTTCATTTTGTATATGTGTTAGATACACATATAATACATATTATATACTAAATTAAATGATTTGTTAAAACTTAACTTTTAAATTATGTGTGAGGATGAGTTCTCAAGCTCTTATCTACTTTTTAAATGTTCTTTCTTAAATGCTGGTTTTAACATTCACCTTCTCCTGTAGCTTCCTCTCCCCTTTGCTTTATTGTATCACGCTTGTAAAATAACTGGTTACATAACCTTGCTGTCTGTGTCTGTTTCAGTAAACATACTATTTTATACTTTTGTTTTTATTTTAACAAAGTGGCAATATTGGTGTAGGGCCAAGGGAGAGTGTATTTCAAGCACATTCCACAAGAGAATTGCTGGAGGTAGTTAATAAATGTCAAGAATTCTAAGCATGAAATACTCAAGATTTTCCAAGAGGAAAAAAAATAAATAAAATTTAGGTCTCATTCATCCAAATAGTACCTTTGATCAGAACAATTTTGATTACATTCTTTTAATTTCCTTGCTTCAGTTTGCTTATTGGCTTTGTCTATATCTCTGCACAGTTAACAAATTAGCTGATATTTCTGGCTGTCTTCACAATCAATTATGCATTGATCAACTGTTTGACCATGCAGCAATCTGGTTTGGTTGTTAAGACAGCTGCAAACACTGGATTGACTGTTGCAATTGTTAATTCAGCTGTACAGACCTGGCGTCAGAGCAGGACTTTTGAAATATGTATAAAATGCCTCACATTCTCAAATGGTCATCTAAATGTTAAACGTGTGTTCAAAATAAAGTTTAATCTTGACAATCTTAAATCTTAAATCTTAACAAGAACAGTCTTGTTCTCACAGATTGCACATTAAAAATAAAATTCCACATGGAACATAATTTAAGGTTCTCATATAACAAGAAACTGCCAGACTAACAATGAGGCGTATTAATAACTATTGCTGTCCTTCAGTGCTAAAGAGGATGTTGACCCTTGCAATTGTGTTGTTCTTATTCAAGTTTTGATTATGGTGAAATGATCAAAATACTTAGGTTCTATTCTATATCATTATTAATATTTCTTCTTTTATGACTTTGTGCTGCTGAAAATTAAGAGAATTTAACTGTTATGAATTGGGAACTGTGTACCCTTAATTTCTACCAACAGAAACTGTATTGTCTGTTGTCTAAATATTGTCTAAAATATTTACTGTCTGGCCCTTTAAGAAAAAGTTTGCTGACCCTGCCAGAGTTACTACCCCCCCTCTGGTGAGAAGGCTCTTTTCCACTCACAACACCAGTTGTCCCTCCATGCCACCTAGAGATCTGACTCTGCTTCAGATCAGGGACAATAGGAACCCCTAGGCGACAGCACCTGGCTAGGGCTCTGGAGGGCAGAGTTCTGGGTGAGATGAGCAAATATCATATCAGGTAAAATATCAGGTAGTCACAGAATGAACTTTTGGATTTGTTGGATTTTGGCTTCTCCCCTATGTCATTGTCATACAGGGATCCAAAGCCTTCTCTCCTTTGAGAAATGTTTCTTTTTTGTAACTTCCTCAGAAAGCCCATTGGTAATCAGATGGATTCCACAGTCCAGTACTGGAGTGGGTGTATTAGCTTTCTGTTAGGCCTTGAAATTATCTTTCATGGTTTCATCATACTATTAATGTAGAAAGATATTAAGCTTAGTTCAGTGCGTGTTTAGGGAAAAGAAGCAAATATAAATACCTGACACATCTTCACATAGGCCAGGGACTCAACAAAGATATTTTGTGACTCAACTGGGGTCTGTTCTAGCTCACCGGAGCTTAGGATTCCTTTCCAAGCTTTGAGGCCAAACTCCAGTAATAAAGTCTATATATTTTCTGGTCTCTTCCAATGGTCTTTTCCATCTGTAGTGCCAGTAGCCTTATTTTGTCAAGGATTCAATATTCTCAGCCATCTTTCCCCTCTTTAGCAAACAAATGATGACATCATTATTATTATTGTTGTTGATGTGGTGGTTGTTATTACAGACCCTGCTCTCCAGTGATTCCTAGTCTGGTGATAAAAACATGAATGCAAACAGCTACCCTTAATGAAACGTGATAAGTGAGGAACTGCTTCACCAGAGAAGGTAAAATTTCTCAGTGGTGGGATGTAGTTGGATCTTACCATCTCCATCATTAAATATTCAGGAATCTGGACAGCTGGTTGTTAAAACATTTTGTAACTTAAAATTGGCCATGGTGGGAATATCAACCCCACGGAAACTGGCAAGTGCTACAAAGCAGGACGTTTTTTTTTGTTCAGAGAGCTGATTTACCAAAACAACACTGCATTTGAGCTGGAAAAAAGAGGAAGGGAGCGAAGTCATTGCAAGAAGCGGGGACAGACATTATGATTAATATATAATATATATATATATAACATCAGTAATATTTGATGTTGAAAAAATTTATTCTCTTTGACATGCAACGTTACTTCAATTTTATTCATTCAAATATGAAAATCGTATTTTAATCAACTGGAATCAAATTCGAATTCTTTTCTATGCTTAATTTGCCACAGGCTGATAGGGCAAGCACAAGTTTGTCACCACAATTATGTTTTGGTAAATTTTCTCTTATTATTTTTCACAGATTTTATTTCTATTTCACAGGATATATATATCCTGCTCCGTTTTCCTTTGGTATATAGTGTTATTCAGGACTCAGGAAGTCTAATGTCAGCCTGACTTTTATCCCCTTGTAGGCAGGCCACCCTTCTTCTTTGATGTTTTTAGTATTCATATATTATTCTATAATCCCAGATTTCCATTGTTTCCAGAATGAGTCTTATTATTTTAGTCTGATATTTAGGGAAGCTTTTATATCTATAAATTTGGGTTTCTTTTTTTCACCTTAGGCAGATTTTTCTGTGTCGTACTATTCCTTTAGTTGTGTCAGAAAGAACTTTCTTGGGTTGTATCTTTATTCCTTTTCCTCCATATCTATAAATTTTCCTGTCACTTTCACTTCTGTCCTTTACCTTTAGACTTAAGGTTTCTCAAATCTGCTATCCTTATTACCAATTTGATTTGGTCACATCCATTTATATCATCTCTAATAGGAATTTCAGTTCTGCTCTTGCTCTGGGGTTTTGTGCATTTTCTCATTATTTTATTCAGATTTCTTTGTATCTCTGCCTTTACCTAACACTCTTTAGTCTTCTCTTACTCCAGAGGACACTTCCTTCTTTCATGTCTCTGAAGACATCAAGCATAGTTTGCTAAACTTTGCCTTTTTCCTACTGTTCTTTTCTGTTTGCTCATTCTTACACAGGTGGAGATTCACCCAGACCTGGCATGTCCCAAAAGATGCTTTCTTGGTTTCATTAGCCTGGGCTGCTCTTCTCCTAGGTACAGACACTGCCATGTTTCAGCTCTAGAACCAAAGGCAGATTGATTTGCACAGACCTTAGAATATTTGTTTCTAATAGTGATTAGTCCAGAAAGGATGGACTTAGTAATTCTTTCCTTAAGGGGAAAGGCACTACAGCTAGTGTTAGCCAACATTTACCTCTGGCTTTAAGGGTAGAAGCCCCTGAATGGGTATATGGGCAGACTCTGCTTGGCTTAACAAATGATTCTTTGGCAGCTGGGAAAAAAAATCACGTTTTTCTGGTCTGTGTAATTTCTGTGGCCAGAGTTTAGGGCAGATAAAGGAGGGTAAATCGAAGATTTTTCCTACCCCTGGTTTGGACTCACACTTGTTGCTTTGTATGTGCTGCTGTATCATATGTTGTGCCACAGGATTTCTCAACAGCAGTGCCATTGACATTTTGGACTAGACGATTCATTGCTGTGGAGGGCTGTTCTGTGTGTTGTAGGGTGGCCATACATTAAAGTAGCCATACCCTGCCCAAGTTGTGATAAACAAAAATGTCTCCAGATGTTGCTAAATGTTCCCTGGTAAGCAAAATTGCCCTCCCTCTTTCCCATTGAAAACCACTGCTATAGAGTCTAAGAATATACCTCCAATTCCATAACAAATGCTATGTATTTTATGAAGTTTTCTCCAAAACTGAATGATGTTCTTTTATGTGAAATTTTTTGTACCGCTGCCAGTCTTTTGCTCTGTCTTTATACGCATTTTGTAGAACGTTGAATGGAATTGTATGAGGAATTACTGCTTTTGCTCTTGCATTTCTTTATTCACTGATTAATCTGCCAAATATTCATTGAGTGCATAATATATGCCATGGTCTCTGCTGAGTTGTGGAACAACAAACTGAGTAAGATACTCTCCTGCCAATTCTTAACTTTGGGGATTTCTTCTAAGATTTATACAAATGATCATATTTATCTTCTTGAAATGTCTTGTTCTTTTGGCTTCCTCTGCTTCTTTTCCTACATCTGGACTAATTGTAGGACTTGTCAGTTCCTTTAAAATGTTAATGTCATTTACAAATTTCCAAAGGAGGGGGTAAAGCGTGTGGTATTCCTTAATCTTATTTGATCCTAGACCCCTATTTTCTCTAGACCATCTCATGAGATTATTAGTGCAAGTTATAGGCTTTGCAAAATACTCATTTAGAGATTTCTCTATTATCTGAGGATGGATGACACAGATGCTTTTCAAATTAATATCTTCAGTCCTGATGTTTTACAGAGTCCCAGACCCAAATATTCAATTCCTCCTGGGTATCTCCAGATTATAGTCCTACAAATAGCTCACACTCAGTGCTTCTTTCAAGGCATCCATGACCCCCAAAATAGAGAGTAAAATTTTTCATTTTCCTCTGTACCTTTAACACTGTTCTGTCCTAACCTTAACTCAGTGTAGGTTGGGCATCTGTTACAATTCTGTCTCCCCTCTGAGACTGAAAACCCAGGGGCAGGGTCCAGGCCTCTTCTTCACTCTTTTTCAGAATTTGGAATAGAATGGGTGCTCAGATTTTTTTTTTTAATTAAATTTAAAATACAAAAACCCTGGAAAAAAGTAATACCATTGACATTTCTTAGAAAATGTTTTTAGCTTATTTCTCTACATATTTAAATTGAGGTTCAGGGATAGATCTGAAAGCTCTAGGAACCTAAGGGGAGATGCTAGAGAGGAGTAATAGCAAGAGGAAAAAGGACAGAGAAGCAGGGTACTTGGATTTGCCAAAGACAAACTTGAATGACTTAATAATACTGGATAGTGCTAGCAGTGTTTTTGGGAAAAAAAAAAAATTGTGTCTTTTGTTTTTATTTTTGTGTTTTGCCAGTCCTAAGAATTTTGCAGGTTGGCTTGGGTCCAGTGTGATGATTAAACATTTGTTTCTTAAAAAGCAAATTGATTCTTTTGTTCCCTGTTACTCAATTTAAGACTAAATCATGAGGGGATTTGGAAGGATGTACTAAAGTTTCATCTGGTTTGTTGAGAACAATATGCTACTAGATAATCATTCCTTTATCACAGCTGAAGAAAGTAATAGTTGTTGTTTTTTAAAAATTAAAACTCCATATACACTTCTGATTAAATCCACACCACAGTAAACATCATGACTGGGATTGGGGGAGCCACCAAATCTTCCTGCCACAATTCTTTGCTGAGCCCAGAAAAGCAATTTCTCTCTCTTCCCTTTTGAGATGGGTATGTTATGGGTCCATTTATCTTTGCATTCAGGTGCGTGAGACAGAGATGAGGAAGAGAATCTGCCAAGCACTAGGAAACAATACTAAATGAGCACCTTGAGGAAACTGCAAAGTAGTTTCTACTTTATCAGGATTTTCAATTCCAGGTATCTTACTCTGGAACTTCTGTATTACTTTGATATCACTCATAAAGTGTTCCATTTCTGAAACTGCTAGATCCACAGAAATCAGTAGCCTTTTTTGGGCAATGTATAAAAAGAAGACCATAGATTACAATCTGATGATTGTAAAAATAAATAGGTTGATTTTCTTTTCTCAGCAATCAATACAGCTTTATTCTTAGATCTCTGTTATTCTAAGTCTGTGTGAAAAAAGACAAACCTTAGAGTTTCAGAGGATCAAACCTCATAGCGTAGGTATTAGTCTATTTGATGCCTTCTGTGTCTGCAATTAGCATTATTCCAGGTTCAGGTACTAAAATCAACAAAATAGGGTAAACTTTTCTTCTTTACATTGATTTAACAACACTTGAGGTCACTATAGAAGATGTAATTTGCCTAAATTAGGCCTATATTCACAATGTAAAGAAGTGCTTTTTAATACAGTTATCTAACAATGCTAAGTGTACATTGAAACATAAGTCAGTGGTTATGTGTATTTAAAGTAGATGGGGAGGACCTTCAAGATGGTGGAGGAGTAAGACGCGGAGATCACCTTCCTCCCCACAAATACATCAAAAATACATCTACATGTGGAACGACTCCTACAGAACACCTACTGAACGCTGGCAGAAGACCTCAGACCTCCCAAAAGGCAAGAAACCCCCCACGTACCTGGTAGGGCAAAAGAAAAAAGAATAAACATATACAAAAGAATAGGGACGGGACCTGCACCAGTGGGAGGGAGCTGTGAAGGAGGAAAAGTTTCCACACACTAGGAAGCCCCTACACAGGGGGAGACTGCGGGTGGCGGTTAGGCTTGTCTGCTCCCCCGCCGGGGCGGGCGGGGGCTGGGAGCTGAGGCTTGGGCTTTGGTCAGAGCGCAGGGAGAGGACTGGGGTCGGCTGCGTGAACACAGCCTGAAGGGGGCTAGTGCGCCACAGCTAGCCGGGAGGGAGTCTGGGAAAACGTCTGGAGCTGCCGAAGAGGCAAGAGACCATTGTTTCAGGGTGTGCGAGGAGGGGATTCAGAGCATCGCCTAAACAAGCTCCAGAGATGGGCATGAGCCGCGGCTATCAGCGCGGACCCCAGAGACGGCCATGAAATGCTAAGGCTGTTACTGCAGCCGCGAAGAATCCTATGTGCAAGCACAGGTCACTATCCACACCTACCCTCCAGGTAGCCTGTGCAGCCCACCACTGCCAGGGTCCCATGATCCAGGGACAACTTCCCTGGGAAAACACACGGCATGCCTCAGGCTGTTGCAATGTCACAGTGGCCTCTGCCGCCGCAGGCTCGCCCCGCATTCTGTACCCCTCCCTTCCGCCGGCCTGAGTGAGCCAGTGCCCTGTAATCAGCCACTCCTTTAACACCTTCCTGTCTGGGTGAAGAACAGATGCCAGAGGGCAACCTACATGCAGAGGCAGGACCAAATCTAAAGCTGAACCCCAGGACCTCTGCCAACAAAGAAGAGAAAGGGAAATTTCTCCATACAGCCTCAGGAGCAGTGGATTAAATCTCCACAATCAACTTGATGTACGCTACATCTCTGGAATGCTTTAATAGACAACGAATCATCCCAGAATTGAGGCTTTGGGAGCAACTGTAGACTTGGGGTTTGCCATATGTGACTGACTAGTTTATGATTTATATGTTTACCTTAGTTAAGTTTTTAGCGCTTGTTATCATTGGCGGATTGTTTATTGGTTTGGATGCTCTCTTCTTTTTTTTAAATTACTTTTTTAATTTTAATAATATTAAAAAGTTTTTTTTACTTTAATAACTTCATTTTATTTATTTATTTATTTATTCTCCCTTTTCTTCTGAGCCATGTGGCTGACAGGGCCTTGGTGCTCCGGCCAGGTGTCAGGCCTGAGCCTCGGAGGTGGGAGAGCTGAGCTCAGGATATTGGACCATCAAAGACATCCCAGCCCTATGTAATATCATTATATCATGACTCATTAAATAAGATGGACTTAATTGATATTTATAGGACATTCCATCCAAAAACAACAGAATAGAATTTCTTCTCAAGTGCTCATGAAACATTCTCCAGGATAGATCATATCTTGGGTCACAAATCAAGCCTTGGTAAATTTAAGAAAATTGAAATCATATCAAGTATCTTTTCCGAAGACAGTGCTATAAGAGTAGGTATCAATTACAGGAAAAAATCTGTAAAAAATACAAGCACATGGAAGCTAAACAATAAGCTACTAAATAACCAAGAGATCACTGAAGAAATCAAAGAGGAAATCAAAAAATACCTAGAGACAAATGACAATGAAAACATGACAACCCAAAACCTATGGGATGCAGCAAAAGCAGTTCTAAGATGGAAGTTTATAGCGATACAATCCTACCAGAAGAAACAAGAAACATCTCAAGTACACAACGTAACCTTACACCTAAAGTAAATGGAGAAAGAAGAACAAAAAAACCTAAAGTTAGCAGAAGGAAAGAAATCATAAAGATCAGATCAGAAATAAATGAAAAAGAAATGAAGGAAACGATAGCAAAGATCAACAAAACTAAAAGCTGGTTCTTTGGGAAGATAAACAAAATTGATAAACTATTAGCCAGACTCATCAAGAAAAAAGGGAGAAGACTCAAATCAATAGAATTAGAAATGAAAAAGGAGAAGTAACAACTAACACTACAGAAATACTAGGACAATGAGAAATTACTACAAGCAACTATATGCCAATAAAATGGACAACCTGGAAGAAATGGACAAATTCCTAGAAAAGTACAGCCTTCCAAGACTGAACCAGGAAGAAATAGAAAATATAAACAGACCAATCACAACCACTGAAATTGAAACTGTGATTAAAAATCTTCCAACAAATAAAAGCCCAGGACCAGATGGCTTCACAGGTGAATTCTATCAAACATTTAGAGAAGAGCTAGCACCTGTCCTTCTTAAACTCTTCCAAAATATAGGAGAGTGAGGAACACTCCCAAACTCATTCTACGAGGCGACCATCACCCTGATACCAAACCAGACAAAGATGTCCCAAGAAAACTACAGGCCAATATCACTGATGAACATAGATGCAAAAATCTGCAGCAAAATACTAGCAAAAAGAATCCAACAGCACTTTAACAGGATATAGACCATGATCAAGTGGGGTTTATAACAGTAATGCAAGGATTCTTCAATATACGCAAATCAATCAATGCGATATACCATATCAACAAATTGAAGTTGAAAAACCATAAGATCATCTCAATAGATGCAGAAAAAGCTTTCAACAAAATCAACACCCATTTAAGATAAAAACCCTCCAGAAAGTAGGCATAGAGGGAACTTACCTCAACATAATAAAGGCCATATATGACAAACCCACAGCCAACATCGTTCTCAATGGTGAAAAACTGAAACTATTTCCACTAAGATCAGGAACAAGACACGTTGTCCACTCTCACCACTATTATTCAACATAGTTTTCGAAGTTTTAGCCACAGTAATCAGAGATGTAAAAGAAATAAAAGGAATCCAAATTGGAAAAGAAGAAGTAAAACTGTCACTGTTTGCAGATGACATGATACTATACATAGAGAATCCTAAAGATGCTCCCAGAAAAACTACTAGAGCTAATCAATGAATTTAGTAAAGTAGCAGGATACAAAATTAATGCACAGAAATCTCTTTCATTCCTATATACTAATGATGAAAAATGTGAAAGAGAAATTAAGAAAACTCTCTCATTTACCATTGCAGCAAAAAGAATAAAATACCTAAGCATAAACCTACCTAAGGAGACAAAAGACCTGTTAGAAGAGTAAAACTGTCACTGTTTGCAGATGACATGATACTATACATAGAGAATCCTAAAGATGCTCCCAGAAAAACTACTAGAGCTAATCAATGAATTTAGTAAAGTAGCAGGATACAAAATTAATGCACAGAAATCTCTTTCATTCCTATATACTAATGATGAAAAATGTGAAAGAGAAATTAAGAAAACTCTCTCATTTACCATTGCAGCAAAAAGAATAAAATACCTAAGCATAAACCTACCTAAGGAGACAAAAGACCTGTATACAGAATATTATAAAACACTGATGAAAGAAATTAAAGATGATACAAATAGATGGAGAGATATACCATGTTCTTGGATGGGAAGAATCAACATTGTGAAAATGACTCTACTACCCAAAGCAATCTACAGATTCAATGCAATCTCTCTCAAACTACCAACGGCCATTTTCACAGAACTAGAACAAAAAATGTCACAATTTGTATGGAAACACAAAAGACCCCGAATAGCCAAAGCAATCTTGAGAAAGAAAAACGGAGCTGGAGGAATCAGGCTCCCTGACTTCAGACTATACTACAAAGCTACAGTAATCAAGACAGTATGGTACTGGCACAAAAACAGAAATATAGATCAATGGAACAGGATAGAAAGCCCAGAAGTAAACCCATGCACATATGGTCACCTTCTTTGATAAAGGAGGCATGAATATACAATGGAGACAAGACAGCCTCTTCAATATGTGGTGTTGGGAGAACTGGACAACTACATGTAAAAGAATGGAATTAGAACACTCCCTAACACCATACACAAAAATAAACTCAAAATGGATTAAAGGCCTAAATGTAAGGCCAGACACTATAAAACTCTTAGAGGAAAACATAGGCAGAACACTCTATGACATAAATCACAGCAAGATCCCTTTTGACCCACCTCCTAGAGAAAGGGAAATAAAAACAAAAATAAACAAATGGGACCTAATGAAATTTAAAAGCTTTTGCACAGTGAAGGAAACCATAAACAAGACCAAAAGACAACCCTCAGAATGGAAGAAAATATTTGCAAACAAAACAACTGACAAAGGATTACTCTCCAAAATATACAAGCAGTTCATGCGGCTCTATATCAAACAACCCAATCCTAAAATGGGCAGAAAACCTAAATGGACATTTCTCCAAAGAAGACATACAGATTGCCAACAAACATATAAAAGGGTGCTCAGCATCACTAATCATCAGAGAAATGCAAATCAAAACTGCAATGAGGTATCACCTCACACCAGTCAGAATGGCCATCATCAAAAAGTCTACAAACAATAAATGCTGGAGAGGGTGTGGAGAAAAGGGAACCCTCTTGCACTGTTGGTGGGAATGTAAATTGATACAGCCACAATGGAGAACAGTATGGACGTTCCTTAAAAAACTAAAAATAGAACTACTTTATGACTCAGAAATCCCACTACTGGGCATATACCCTGAGAAAACCATAATTAAAAAAGAGACATATACCACAATGTTCATTGCAGCACTATTTACGATAGCCAGGACATGGAAGCAACCTAAGTGTCCATCGACAGATGAATGGATAAAGAAGATGTGACATGTGGCACATACATACAATGGAATATTACTTAGCCATAAAAAGAAATGAAATTGAGTTATTTGTAGTGAGGTGGATGGACCTAGAGTCTGTCATACAAAGTGAAGTAAGTCAGAAAGAGAAAAAAAATATCATATGCTAACACATATATGTGGAATTAAAGAAAAATGGTTTTGAAGAACCTAGGGGCAGGACAGGAATAAAGATGCAGACGTAGAGAATGGACTTGAGGACACGGGGAGGGGAAGGGTAAGCTGTGACAAAGTGAGAGCGTGGCATGGACATATATACACTACCAAACGTAAAATAGATAGCTAGTGGGAAGCAGCGCATGGCACATGGAGATCAGCTTGGTGCTTTGTGACCACCTAGAGGGGTTGGATATGGAAGGTGGGAGGGAGGTGCAAGAGAGCAGTGATATGGGGATATACGTATATGTATAGCTGATTCACTTTGTTATACAGCAGAAAGTAACACAACAATGTAAAGTAATTATACTCCAATAAAGATGTTTAAATAAATAAATAAATAAAAAGTAGATGGGATAATGATGATGGTTTATGGAGATAAATGAGGTGCTACTAAAAGAGTGATAACCTGTCACATTCACTTCATTATTCACCATTTGTACTCTGGTGGGGAAGCCGGAAACTTAGGATAGCTCTTTGCCTATGTTACAGACTTGATATATATGGGTATGCCACACATGTTGTTTAAAATACACAGTTTAGCATGTTCAACAGTTCTTTTTACCAAAAGTGAATTTTAGACATTTTGGGCAAAGTTTTATGAAAGTAAAGGAGAACATTTGTGAGTTAATATACATAAAACTCTTAGAAAAGCAAACGTCGCAGAGTAAGCTCTCTGCATTTTCTATTATTATATATAGAATACTTACTGTCAATTTAAGGATTTATATATTAGTTAATATTAAATTAATATTAAGCAGCTATTATGAATTAGCAGCTATAATACTATAAGCTATCAGAGTCACAAATACAGTAGACACAGTATTTTTCCAAAAGAAGCTTGTACCTCAGTGGTAAAGAAATGCACAAACACAAAAGTTTAAGAATATAAAGCAGCATGGTAGGAACTTCGTGACATCAGGGGTTCAGAGAATGGAGAGATTCTTCTGGCCCCAGGCAAGATATAGATTGATTGATTACACTGGAGGAAGATTGGAAGAGATAGTAAACATTTCAGGAAGGGAAAGAAAAAAAGAAATGGAGATAGGACTACATAAAAGATTTATAGGCTGGATGTACTGGAGGCCAGGCTAAGAAGACGAGATTAGAAAAGAACACCAGAATTACAGGCCTGGACTTGGCCCCATTTAATCATTGAAATTTTCTTAGTAATAAGCCAGAATGATATTTGTGTTTTGGAAGGTTAATATGACAGTTATGTATAGAGTTAACATGTCCAGTTATACATTTTTAGGGTCAGAGAAATGGGAGCCTAATAAGATGACTAATAGGTAAGTAATAAAATAGGTAGCAGTGGAAATGGAAAGGAAAAGTTGAATGCAATGGACATTGCTGAAGAATTACCATACTTTATTGTGTTTATAAGATAGTATTTTTTGTATACTCTGCATATTGGAGTAAATACCTTCATTTACAAAGATGGTATTTCAAATTCTTAAGGATTATGGTCAATTTTTAATAAACATCATTTGTTTCTATGGCTAAAATAATTAACTAAATAATGGTAGATGAAAGATATAGCCATTTTAAGGTGTTAATACTTTAGCAAATATTTTGAAAGCTGGTGCTAGGACTTGGGTTTTGGATGCAGCTGACCATATTCAGTTATGAGCTTTGCAACTTACTTATGTGAATTTGGGCAAGTTATTTAACTCTCTGAACCATGCATTTCTCATCTCTAAAATGCTGAATAATAAAGCTTTCCTCATTGATTTATTATAAGGATGAAATAACATACTTTAAAATGCCCAGACGTATCTGCCACATGTAATAATTATGCAGTACATGTTAGGTGCAATTAATGTCTGTAAACCAAGTGTAAAAAGGTAGAAAGCAGATCTTATTGTAAAACCTATTACAGGGCTTAGCACACAATGCACTTTATTTTTCTAGCTTCAAGGACCTTACAATCTTTTTATTTTCCTATCTCACTGATTTCTCTCTTAAAACTTTATTTGTTTCTTCTCTTCTCTTTGACCTCTTTCTGTTGGTATGATCCAAAGATCAGATCTTGGATTTCTCTGTCTCACATTTTCGCTTGATGCTCTTATCCAGTCCTATGACTTTAAATATTATCTCTGTGCTGATTACTTTTCTGCTAATTTTAAAGATACGTTCTCAAATTCGTTGATAGTTCTCCCTCCAAAAGACAGCTTAATTCCACTTCCCTGAGTATAGAGTGTGGATTATACATAGTGACCCTTCTAGTGTGACTAAGTGATGGCCTGTCACTTTTGAGATTAGGGCTTTCATATTGGGTTATCCCTCTCTCTCTCTCTCTCTCTCTCTCTCTCTCTCTCAGTCATCAATTGCTCTGTGTGAAGATATGCCCTGGGAAGCCCTATGTAGAGGTCCATATAGTGAGGAACTGAAGCCTCCTGCCAAGAGCCACATGAGTGATCTTGGAAACAGATTCTCTAGCCTCAATCAAGTGTTCAGAAACTACATACAGCCTTAGTAACAACTTGATTGCAAACTCGTGAGGAACTCTGAGCAAGAACAACACAGGTAAGCCATGTCTAGATTTCTAACATTCAGAAACTGTGTGAGATTCTTTTTTTTTTTTTGCTTTAGAGTGTTAAATTTTGGGACAATTTGTTACATAGCAACAGATAAGTAATACAACCCCTGAATTTACATCTCTATCAGACCTCTATCCAGAACCCCAGACTTGAATATCCAACTGCCTACTTGCTATCTCTTACCTAGATGTCTAATAGACATCTTGATTTCAACATGTTTAAAGCTAAACTCATGCTCCTTGTTCTCGTTCTTCCAAAGTTCAAGATAACTTTCCCATGCCAGCTGCTATGTTCCTTGACTCCTGTCTTTTACACTCTATCCCCAATCTATTAGGGAATTCTTTTGGCTCTACTTGAAAACTATATCCTGAGTTGACCACTTCTCACCACCTCACTGCTACCATTCTAGGACAAGTTAATCTCATTTCTTGGCTGGATCATTTCAAGAAACTCCCTGTTGTCTTTCAGTTTTATCCTTGTCTCCCTCCCCCACTATATGTTCTCAACACAGAAGACAGCTATCCTTTAAAAACTTGAGACAAATTTCCAGCATAGATACTGGTGGAGTTGCTTGTATTGCACTAGCTTTCCTGCAGATAGCAATTATAAACCCTGGACAAAATATTTTTTAAAAAGCAGTTAAATCCCTCAGTGTCTATTTTGGATTAGCATTGGCACATAATCCAAAGTAAGCAGACTCTGAGACGGATTTAACATTTGAAAGAAGGGTACCATCCTGGGTAACAGCCACATTTAAAGGCTTTTTTTCCTGATGGCAATACCCAATTAATGTGTGGTGCAATTGGATAAAACTAAGCAGAAGCTACTTACTGACTTGTAATTTTATTACAAGGTAGGAGCTACCAGAATGACTAGAAATTAAGGGAAGAAAGCCCAGAAAAGGAGCCACAGACACAGGACCCCCAAATCTGTTTTTGGGGTCCCGCAAAACTCCCCTCCAACCTGTGGACGATTTCCTGAAATTCATAGATAGTAAGCATTACATTAAGGAGTCCAAATCAACGATGTGGTGGCTGAAAAAGTTCAGCATAAATTTCAGCTCTTGATCCATATTGGGAAGACAGGTTTAGAGCTGAGTCCTGCCAAGTAAAAGGAACCTGTTAAATACCTCAGACTTTCCGCTGAAACCCAGGAAATTCCCCATATTAGATGCAAATACTATGTTCCCTGATTTGCCCGAGTGCTAAGAGCAAAATGGAAACAAATATTTTCCAACAAAGTATAAAACCAACACTTCAAAAATTCAATGTGATCAGCCAGTAATTTAACTATCAGAAAAAAAAATCACCACTTCTCACAGGAAGACAACAGAATTCAGAGTCTCAGTTCACAATACCAAGGGTACAATAAAAAATTTATTAGATATAGGAAAATGTGAGTTATTATCAAGGATGAAAGCAATCAATATCAGTAGACCACTGATAATTAGTAGACAATTAACAGTAAAGGACATTTAAGTATCTATCATAAGGACTTAATTTAAAAGATGGTCACGAGAGTGAACGGATGGGAATTATTGGTAGAGAAATGAAAGCTATAAAAAAATCAAAAAGAATTTCTAGAAATGAAAAATTTAGCATCTGAAATAATTAAGTTCTGTGGATGAATTTAGTAGAAGATTGGAGTTAGCAGATAAAATGTTTTGGTAGGCAGAATAATAGCTCTGTAAAGATGTTCACATCCTAATCCTTGGAACCTGTAAATATGTAACTGTGATATTATGATTTATAATAAATATATATTTGATCTTGGTCCCAGTTTCTAGCTCAGAGCTCCTAAAACTCTTGGAATTTCCTAAGTGATAAAGGTGAAATGTGTGTCTTTTGTTATTCATAACAAGCCCCTTTCAACCACACCTGAGTTTATATTACTGAGGGGAATTTTGGAAAGTCCCTAGGTACGCTAAGGATGGGGGCTGGTTACCAGGGGAACCAACCTTGATTACAGAGTTAGAACTTTCAGTCCCAGGCTCTAACCTCTTGGGAAGGGAGAGGGGCTGGAGATTGAGTTAATCTCCAACAGCCAATGATTTAATCAATCACGCCTATGTGATGAAAGCTCTGTAAAAATCCAAAAGGATGAGATTCAGAGAGTTTTCAGGTTGGTGAACTCGTGAAGGTGCTGGGAGAGTGGTATGCCCAGAGAAGGCATGGAAGCTCCTTGGCCCTTTCCCACATACCTTCCCCTAGGTATCTCTTCCATCTGGCTGTTTCTGAGTTACATTTTTAAATAATAAATTTGTAATCTAGTAAGTAAAATGTGTTCCTGAGTTTTGTGAGCCACTCTAGCAAATTAATCAAGCCTGAGGTAGGGGTCCTGGGAACCTCTGAATTGTAGCCAGTTGGTTAGAAGCATAGGTAACAACAACCTGGACTTGCAGTTGGCATTCAAAATGCGGGGCAGGCTTGTAGGATTGAGCCCTCAATTTATGGGATCTGACGCTATCTCCAGGTAGGTGATGTCATAATTGAGTTAAATTGTAAGACACCTAGCTGGTGTCACAGGATTGCTTTGTGTGTAGAAACTACCCTGCACCCCTTCTCCGCCTCCCCTTCCAACCCCCCCGACACATTTGGTGACCAGAAGTATTGAATGTGAGTAATATTAAAAGAGTCACACAGGAGGAAGTTTTTCCTTTACAGTAACTTTCCACGGCAAAAGGAATTTTGCACATTAAGACTACAAACTTCAAAATAGAGAGATTATCCTGAATTATCTATGTGGTCCCCATGTAATCACATGGGTCTTTAAAGGTGGAAGTGGGTCATAGATTTGAGAAAATGGAAGAAGACAGGAAAGATCTGAAGTGTGAGAGACATGTCACCAAATATTGATGAATTTGAAGATAGAGAAAGGGGCCCACACACTAAGGCAGGCAGGGAACCTGTAAAGCTGAGAACGAACCTCAGCTGACGGTGAGCAAAGAAACAGGGACCTCAGTTTCACAAACACAAGGAACTGAACTGTGCCCACAATCTGCATGGATTTACCTAGAGCTTCCATAAAAGAAGACAGCCTCGCTGATAGCTTGATTTTAGCCTGGTGAAACCTGCACTGGATATTTGACCCACAAAACTGTCGGATAATACGTGTATTTGGGTCTAAGCTTCTAAATTTACGGTAATTCGTTATGGCACCAATTGAAAACTAATACAAAAAGGTCAATAAACTTCAAAATAGATAAATATACAAAGAAAGAAGGGGCAGGTAATTATTTTTTTAAAATATTGGCTAAAAATTCCCCTAATTTGTTCAAAAACATAAACTTATAGGACCAAAAACTTGAATATCTCCCAGCAAGATAAATACAAAATAAACCACCTTAGGCATATCATTATAAAACTTCTGAAAACCCAACATAAAGACAAAATATTGAAAGCAGACAGAGAAAAAGAAATTATACACAGGGGAACACTTATATAAATGATGGCTGAATTATCATCAGAAACAGCAAAGACCAGGAGACTATAGAGGCACTTTACATTTTCAGCAAATGGTGTTGGAGCCACTGGATAAACATATGTTAAAAAAGGAATCATGACTCCCCCTCACACCGCAAACAAAAATAAATTCATGATGGGTTATAGCCTTAAATGTATATGTAAAATCATAAATCTCTTAGAAGAAAATACAGGAGAATACTTTTGTGACCTGAGAGCATAGGTAAAGATTTCTTAGGACAAAAATACACTAAACCTGAAAGAATATAATCATAACTTACACTTCATCCAAATAAATATATTTTGCTAATTAAAATATACAAATAAGAGAGGAAAAAGTCAAAACTATGGACTGGGAGAATATATTTGCAATACATATATCCAACAAAGAAATTATATCCAGGGTATGTAAAGAATTCCCTCAAACCCGTAAGAAGCCAAATAATCCTTTAAAGTGAGTAAAGGAATTAGGTAGATATCTCACAAAGGAAGATACATGATGGTCAAAAAGTATATGAGAAGGTGTTGACATTACAAATCATCAGGGAAATGCAAATTAAATCACAATGATTTACCATTGACCAGAAAAAAAACTTTTCAGTGTCCAGTACTAGCAAGGATGTGGAAGAACTGGAACTCATACATTGCTGATGGCAGGGTAATGTGATACAAGTGCTTTGGAAAATTTATTGGTAGTTTCCTATAAAGTTAAACATATAACAATCACTCAGCAATTCTACTCCTAGGTATTAACCTTAGAGAAATAAAAATGTGTCTTCAAAATGACCTGTATGAGAAGCAGCTTTATACCTAATTGCCAAAAAAAAAGGATATAACTCAAATGTCCATCAACAGGATTACAAATAGCAAATTATAGTATTTGTACAATGAAATACCACTCAGAAGTAACAAAGAATCCACTGCTGACACAAATGACAACATGGAGGAATCCCAAAAACACTATGTTAAGTGAAAGAAGCTAGACAAAATGAGTAAACAAACAAAAACAAAACCCACACACATCTCATTTTATTCTATATATTTTTAAATTGAAGGATAGTTGACTTACAGTATTAGTTTCAAGTGTACAACATAGTGATTTCATATTTTTATAGATTATGTACCATACAAAGTTATTACAATATTATTGACTATATTGAATGTGCTATACATTACATCCCTTTGACTCATTTATTTTATAACTGGTAGTTTGTACCTCTTGCTCCCCTTCACCTAGTTTACCAATCCACCCACCCACTTCCCCTCTGGCAACCACTAGTTTGCTCTCTGTATCTGTATTCTGTTTTGTTATATTTATTCATTCAACATATAGGTAAAAATATAAAGCATTTGTCTTTTTCTGTCTGATGTATTTCACTTAGCATAGTACCCTCCTGTGCATCCATATTGTTGCAAATGGCAAGATTTCATTCTTTTTTATGGCCTAATACTATTCCATTGTATATAATATGCTACTTCTTTATCCAGTCATCTGTTGATGGACACTTAGGTTGCTTCCATACCTTGGCTACTGTCAATGAACATGGGGTATGTATATCTTTTCAAATTAGTGTTTTTGTTTCTTTGGAAAAACTGCATCGTATGATAGTTCTATTTTTAATTTCTTGAGGAAGCTCCATACTATTTTCCATAGTGGCTGTACCAATTTACATTCCCAAAAACAGGACACAAGGATTCCCTTTTCTCTGCATTCTTAACAACACTTGTTATTTCTTGTCTTTTTAATGATAGCCATTCTAACAGGTGTGAGATAATAACTCATTGTGGTTTTGATTTGCATTTCCTTGATGATCAGTGATGCTGAGCATCTTTTCATGTGCTTGTTGGCCATCTGTAGGTCTTTGGAAAATTACCTGTTCAGATCCCCTGCCCATTTTTTAGTCAGGTTGTTTGTTTTTTGATGTTGAGTTGTATGATTTATATTTTTTGGATTTTAATCCCTTTACAGACATATCATTGACAAATATATTCTCCCATTCTGTATGTTACCTTTTTATTTTGTTGATGGTTTCCTTTGCTGTGTGAAAGTTTTATAGTTTGATGTGGTCCCATTTGTTTATTTTTGCTTTTGTTGTCTTTGTCGGAGGAGACATTTAAAAAATATACTGCTGCTGTTTCCTTTCCTTTCTTTTTGTCTTAAAAAAAAATACTGCTAAGGCCAATTTCAAAGTGCATATTGCCTATGTTTTCTTTTATGAGTTTCATGGTTTCAGGTCTTACATTTAAGCCTTTAGTCCATTTTGAGTTTGTTTTTGTATATGGTGTGAGGAAATGTTCTAGACTGGTTCTTTTATGTGTAGCTGTCCAGTTTTCCCAACACCATTTATTGAAAAGACTGTCTTTTCCCCATTTTATATTCTTGCCTCCTTAATTGACCATGTGTGAGTGGGTTTATTTCTGGGCTGTCTATTCTGTTCCATTGATCTGTGTGTCTGTTTTTGTGCCAGTACCATACTGTATTGATTACTATAGTTTTATAGTATAGTTTGTAGTTAGCAAGTGGGATACCTCCAGCTTTGTTCCTCTTTCTCAAGATTGCTTTGGCTATTTGGGATTCTTGCCTCTTTTACAATATACTTCATAATGTATTAGTGAGGGTGATAAACACTTCACAAGAAGACTGTAGCTACAAAAGTTACTCTGGTTTACATATTTAGTGACTTCAGTCTGAACCTTAAGTCTTTTGATTTCAAGTCTCATTTCCTTTCAACTACTGTCTATGAAATTCCTGGTGTTAAATTCAGTACTAAGAAAAAGAGAGTTGGGAGGATAGAATACTCCTTGGCTTTTATTCAAGAAGTATTAGTCTTTTCCAAATCAAAATAGATTAAAAAGGAAATCAAAATTAACTGCAATCTGTATCATTGACTGGAAATGTTGCTATAAAGTACATTGTGGGTGATTGACAAAGTATAAACATGAAGTATAGATATGGATTATAATGTGATTTTGACAAGTGGAATGTGACTATATATGAATTTCCTTGTTTTCAGGAATGCACACTGAAGTATTTAGGGGTAAAGGGCCATGAAGTATATGACTTACTCTCTCTCTTGGGTAGAGAAAGAAATGGGGAAGTAAATATGACAAAATGTTAATGACACATGAAACTGGATAGAAAGTATAAAAGAGTTCTTTGTACTATTTTTGCAAAGTTTCTGTCCAAATTATCAAATTGTTTCATGATAATAAAGTTTTTTAGAAAGGAAAAATATTGAGTGTCTACCAAGTGCCAAGAAGGCATTCTTAGAGATATTTGCAATACAAAAACAGATAGGATGCAAAAACAGATGACTTCAGGAAGCTTTAAGCCCTGTGTGAAAACAGGAAATTAAACAGGAGTTACAAAATGGTGTCACAAGTGCTATAATCAAAATAGCTCTACTGGGACTTCCCTGGTGGCGCAGTGGTTGAGAGTCCGCCTGCCGATGCAGGGGTCACGGGTTCGTGCCCCGGTCTGGGAAGATCCCACATGCCGCGGAGCGGCTGGGCCCGTGAGCCATGGCCGCTGGGCCTGCACATCTGGAGCCTGTGCTCCGCAACGGGAGAGGCCACAACAGTGAGAGGCCCGCGTACTGCAAAAAAAATATATCTCTACTGTACCTCTTCCTAAGTGAAGCTGGTTGTATTCCCCAGATTCATCTGCCCTCCCAAAAGACAGTAGAGGATTCTCCACTTTAGTATATTACTTTAACCCTTAGCCTTGACCTTTATTCCTGGCCACTGATTTTCCTATGTGATTGACCATCAAAATGATCACACTCTCAACCCATTGATGCTGGCCTGTGACCTCTATTTGCTGCAGAAGAAGAATCTCAGGATATGCAACATACATGTGGGTAGATTAAACTTGTAACTATGGGGTTTAGGTCTTCTAGACTTTGGGTTTTTTGGGTGTTTTTTTAAAAATTTATTTATTTTTGGCTGCATTGGGTCTTCGTTGCTGCTCACGGGCTTTCTCTAGTTGCGGTGAGTGGGGGCTACTCTTCATTGTGGTGCACGGGCTTCTCATTGCGGAACATGGGCTCTAGGTGCAGGGGCTTCAGTAGTTGTGGCACACAGGCTTAGTTGCTCTGTGGCATGTGGGATCTTCCCAGAGCAGGGCTTGAACCCGTGTCCCCTGTGTTGGCAGGTGGATTCTTTACCACTGCGCCACCAGAGAAGCCCTCTTCTAGACTTTGAGTACTAACTAGACTGTAACTTTTGGTACTTGACATTCAAAGAACTATTCTGTTCACTGGAACAATTCCAGCACCTCACTCTCATGTTTTCAATGAGGCAGGAAAATGGAATGGTTCAATAAAGAAGCATATCAGAACAACTGTCTGCAGGAGAGAAAAAATGTGAAACCTTCACCCCTGTCCCCACTTAGAATCACTGTGCATAAGGAGAGTTATTGCGGATAGTGCTGTGTAGTGATGTAAAAAGTGGCAAAGCAAAATACAGGTTGGCACTCACTGATCTAGTCTAGTTTACAGGTAAGGAAACTTTTACCAAGAAAGGTAAAACGTCTTAACCGAGATTATGCAACTGGTACGTTGAACTCTATGAAATCAACATTTTTGTAGGTTAAAATAACTGTCTAATAATGGGGACTTTATATAGTTAAAAATAATAATGTTATGCTTGGCCTTCATACTCCTAGGGAAGGGCCTTTCTAGTAGACCATGCTTTTTGCTTGATATAGAAAACAAAGTACTTTCTGAAAGATTCACCGATGACAGATATGCTGTTTAAATTGAACGATTTTCTTGATACCCAGGGCCCTCATTTATGGTCACACTCAGGGTGCAAGGCACAATTTCACGAGGCACTGTTCATGTATTCCATGACGCAAGTGGCAGAATCATCACATTCTACACTGGAAAAACATTTTACACCCATGCTCTTTTGAACTTGTTTCTTTTCCTTGATATCTGACATTAATATTCACTAATTATTGCTATGCCCACTTCCTGATACTAACCCTCCTTTCTAATTCCTTCCTTTTTGATATTTCTCATTTTTACAGTCCTAGAAGCCTACTCGTTGCTTTTCCATTGGTAGCTTATTTCCCTCGCATGGCTCTGTATCCCTCCCTGCCTTCTCCTTAATGAGGATCATCCCATCTGCCCTTATTCTCTTTTCTCCATGAGCAATGTCATCAAAGTGAATCCCATCCAACGTTAATTTAAATTTACAGATTAATTTATTTATATAAGGTAACTCTTATCTGAAGTGCAGAAGCAGAAACACAAAACAACATAAGAATGAGATTTCTAGGTGTCCACTTTTTTTCCTAAATATTTCTGAATATTTAGACGATTGGATGTGTTTTGAATTATGTTTTAAAGTCTATTTTATTTTATTTTTATATGTGCATATATGACTGAACTGATATGTTCCATGACAGTTTTCTAGAAGCAGCATGGGGGAGAAGAAAACTAGGAAAACAGAGTATGGACCAGAAGGAAAATTAGAGACGGGATCTGAAACATGTATTTAGAAAAGTGCTGAATAACTTAGTTATGTGGAAGAAAGATCAGCAAACATGCAGATGTGAACTCATCCTAGCAACAGTTTCCAACCATGGCTGTGATGCCAACGATAGCTTTAGCTGAGAGCCTCTTTCATTCAGAAAACATTACTAATTCTAACATGCATTGTTGTATGTAACCTTATCTTAGGTGTACACATCCTATTTGGGGAAAAAAAACCCTAAAAAACAAGTAATATTGATTAAAATTTTGATCTATTTTTTAATTTCTGTGTTTCACATTTTAAGTTGAACCACTAGATTTTTTTTCCAGCAAAACTAGGACCAATTTGATGTTTTATTGATTTAGAAATATCATGCTTTCTCAGACTTTACATGCTATGCTTTGATGGCCTGACTGCTGGGTGTTTTATTTTAGCACAAAGCCTTAATAACACTCTTGGGGACGGAAGGTCTGTTGCTCTTTTGTTATTGCTGTTTGTTTGTTTATCGTTTTTTTATCCTGACTAGAAAGTCAACATAGATATGTGCATTTTGTTGCAGGTTACCAACTACAGGCTGAAAATAGTTTTGTAAGACATAGTTTATTTTTCCTTTTTCTTCCTTTCATCGAGATCCGTCATGGATAACAAACATTTGTAAAGAATAAACACTGGGGAAAGAAAAAACCATAAAGTTTTAAAAAATATATACATAAAACATTGGAAAGACTCCCCTTGTGAATTGTTATAGAACTTTATGGTAACTTTTAAGTTCATGGATTTATTAGAAGTTACTAATTGGATGTTCAGATCCAGTCCTTTATTTTTATAAGAATTTTATCTACATTCCATTCACTTATGAAAAACACATTTTCCTAACTCATCTACTTTAACAGCAGGACTCAAAATGCCTTAGGAAGGTGAGTGCTGAGAAAGACTTTGCCTAAGAGGGGATTTTGGTTGGCATACTGTTCAACAAGACATAGATTAAAATGGCCAGACATCCTGGATTGTCTTTTCCAATTTTAATTCAATTCACTTTAACAAATGGTTTTCTAATGGTCTAAAAATTATAAGACACTGGATTGGACTGGGCAGGAAATAAACATATGGGATATCCTTTATCCCCTAAGTAGTTTAGTTTGGTTGGGTGTTGGAGGAGGCAATAAAACTTGTACATATGTAGCTGTTACAGGAAGCAAGAGTAAATGGGCTTTGTTAAAGAGCTATCAGTACGGTGCTATAATGTAACAAGCCCAAATAGATGTCGTTCTTTTAGGACTGAGAGGGTTATTAAGCCTTCATGGAGGGAACTAATTTTGAAATAAACGTTGGAAAAAATAAAGTTTTTAAAAGCAGAGAAAGAAAGTCATATCAGAAGGAGGGAAAAGTGTGAACCAAATGCAGTTTTAATTTTGCCAGCAAGTAGGGGGCTTATAACGGCTTTTGATAGAGATTGGAGTTGTGTTTTAGGCAGTGAAGTTTAAGATGAAGTTTGGACAAACACCTCGGCAGATCACATAGGATTCCATTGGTATTTTTAATTGGGTGAAATGTATCAAGTTCTTAATATAAATCTCTTTATAATCTGGACCCAATCTATTTACTCTAGCACTTTTTTCTAACACACCAAGATTAAAAGTAGAACCTAGGGAAACTCTAAAATATAAAGGATGGACCCAGAATTATAAGTGAAAAAAAATGTCTGAGGGGCTTCCCTGGTAGCGCAGTGGTTGAGTCCAAAAAAAAAAAAAAAAAAAAAAAAAAAAAATGTCTGAGAAGAAACAACAGTATGAAAAAAATATGAAGGAAATAAACTAAGAGAGAATGATGTAAGAACATGTTTCAGCTCAGTTTTTGAGACTAGAATAATCCTGACACCAAAAGTGGATAAGGACAATAACAAATAAAATTGCCAGTAAATGTTCCTTATCAACATGGACTAAAAAATTCTGAGTTGAGTTATATATAACTGGAAATCAGTTATATGTAGAAAGAAAAATGACAGTGTGGAGTTTATTCCTGGAATGCAAGGATGGTTTAAAGTTTGAAAATCGATCAGTGTAATTCATCACATTAATAGAATATGATGGTCTCAATAGATGCAAAGAAATATTTGATAAAATTCAACACCCACTTATAATTCTCAGCAAACCAGAAATTTAAGGACACTTTCTTAATCAAACAAAGGATATCTGCAGTTCAGAAACAGTTGCTACAGCCATTTGGAAAGTATTTTCATGGAATGATGTTGGGGGCGGGGGGGGGGCTAAAGCCTGTCTAAAAAGGAATGAAGAACAGGGGAATTCAATGTAAACTGTACAAGCCTTGGCTATGATGGGAAAAGGAGAAAAGGGTGATGGTTCCAGGAGGATAGTAGGAAGGTGTTTTTTGGGTTTTATTTATTTTTGATATTTTGAAAATTGGAGAAAATGAACTATTTATCATTACCTAAATAGACCATGCAGTTTTACTCCCTATGCTTAGCACATTGTATATATCTGGGGACTGACAGGAAATAGATACACACTTAAAGCATTTAACTGGACAGAGCTAAATATTGGGACTATTTAGAGGTACACAGGGACTTGCAGTATTAGAATTCTGTTACCACCCCTAGACCTGAAGTTGCACCCATGAGAATTATATGGTCTAACAAGATTAATACCTTGAACTCTCTTTCTTCCCACCTGCCATTATCCTGTAGGTACCTACCACTGGCTGATCCCAACAGAAAACAGAGAGCAAGGAATCCTGGGTAATGCAGTCTGCAGGGGTCTCTCCACTAGGTCACAAAGAGATAGACAGGAAGAGATTTGGCGAGGCCAATGAAGAATAACTAGTACACACATGTTGTTGTCTAACTATTACGCCCTTCCCTACTTTTCTATCTGGCAAAATCCCCATTACTCGTCAAGGCTCAGTTCATGAGAAATATTCTATAGGAACTAACAGTGCTTCCCAGCCAAAGAGAGTTGGTCTCTCTTCTATTCGTATGCATGTATCTGTGACAAAGAATATTTACTGGTGTAAGAACGTGGTGGACACAGTATTAACCTGTATTGTTTATCTCATTTATCCATATAATCTTTTTTTTTTTTTTTTGCGGTACGTGGGCCTCTCACTCTTGTGGCCTCTCCCGTTTCGGAGCATAGGCTCCGGACGCGCAGGCTCAGCGGCCATGGCTCACGGGCCCAGCCGCTCCGCGGCATGTGGGATCTTCCCGGACCGGGGCACGAACCCGTGTCCCCTGCATCGGCAGGCAGACTCTCAACCACTGCGCCACCACGGAAGCCCTATCCATATAACCTTTTAAGGTAGATATATGTACTTAATCACTGAGGAATCCTAGGCTTAGCAGGTTAAATAACTTGTCCAAAGGTACAGAGCTGGTGACTGGCAATTTTGCCAAGTTCATACTGCCTTCATCACTTCATGCTCCCATAATGCCTTGTGTATAGATCAAATAGAGCACTTTACCACATTCCATTTGTTGAAAGTCAAGCAAGAAAAACATACATGTAGCGAATGATGATCACAGAATGCCAACAGGCAAGCAACTCATCCTGGCACCTTTAATCACTAGTAATGGTGTGAGTTTCTCTAAGAAGAGGGTCTTGGACTGGAGTTCAGATTTGGTATCTGTCCCAGTGACAAATGGGATGACAGCAAAGCATGGAGTCAGAGTTCTACTATATTAGGTAGGTCTACTTCTGTTGCAAATGATAAAAATCCTCCTTAAGTAGTTGAAGCAACAAAAGAAAATGTATTTGTCCATATAGCTAGCAAGTCCAAAGTGGACCTGACTTAAAGTACAGATAAACAAGTCTAAGAGTTCAAGGGTTCACACAATGTCTTCAGGGCTTTTTCTCTCTCCCAATCTCTGTTTTACTTTTAAAAAATCTTTTCCTTGCCTATTGCTCAGTTTTCTTCTGACAAGTTCTCTCTGCTGCCACTGGTAGCCTTTGGTTTACACAGCAATTTCTTAGTACATTCAGTTGAATGAGAATGTCTTTCCAATATCCATTTATCAATTTAGGAAGGCATCTCTTTGGTCTTGCTTATTTGTTAAATGCTCACCCCAGGGTCAATTACTGTGATAGGGAAATTGGCCACATTAACTGGTCATGTTTGAGATACACGTCCACCATTAAGGATGGGAAAGGGAATAACTGCAGGATGCTAGAAAAATAATGAGAGTTAATGGGAAATGTGCTGGGTAGTCCATCCAGATAGCTATCACAATCTTTACCCAATCTCCTTGCCAATTTTCAAATTAAATGCACTCTTCTTTCAAAACATGGTTTTGTTTTTTGTTTGTGTTCCAGCTCTACCATCAAGCTTTTCAGGAAATAATTAGCATGAGTGTAATTAATAGAAGTATGGTATTTTCACCCTTATGAAAAATCTTTCTCACAGTGGTTAATTCAGCACAGGGAAACTGTATTGCAGTTTACCCACATTGTCACTCTCTTAAAAGCACAAGAATGGCTTCATATTGAACGATGTGTTATATCAGTCTTCACTTTTTTTCAGAGGACTGACATGACATGTATCTGACAACCCTTTGACATGTACCTGACAATCCAAATTACTTTTCTCCTCTGCCTGCTGTATCAATATTTCTTAAACATTTTGGGTCAACAAGAATCTGATGAAAGCCAAGGACCCACACCCTAGAAAAATGCACATATAAACATACCATGAATTTTCTACAGAATCCTAGGGAGTTCACAAATCTCTAATGTGGAGAACAGTTTACAACGTGGGGAAAGCAAAGTATAGGCTTGCACATCCAGTTAGTACCTTAGCTGAGGAGTGTGCAGTTTTGTAGGCTTTGTGTTTTTTTTTTTTAACATCCTTATTGGAGTATAATTGCTGTACAATGGTGTGTCAGTTTCCACTGTACAACAAAGTGAATCAGCCATACGCATACATATATCCCCATATCCCCTCCCTCTTGCGTCCCCCTTCCCCTCTTCCCATCCCACCCCTCTAGATGGTCACAGAGCATCGAGCTGATCCTCCAGTGCTACACGGCTGCTTCCCACCAGCCATCCACTCTACACTTGGCAGTGTATATATGTCAGTGCTACTCTCTCATTTCGTCCCAGCTTACCCTTCTCCCTCCCCATGTTCTCAAGTCCATTCTTTACGTCTGTTTTTATTCCTGTCCTGCCCTTAGGTTCTTCAGAACCAATTTTTTTTTTTTTTTTTAGATTCCATATATATGTGTTAGCATACAGTATTTGTTTTTCTCTTTCTGACTTACTTCATTTTGTATGACAGACTCTAGGTCGATCCACCTCACTACAAATAACTCAATTTCATTTCTTTTTATGGCTGAGTAATATTCCATCGTATATACGTACCATATTTTCTTTATCCATTCATCTGTCGATGGACACTTAGGTTGCTTCCATGTCCTGGCTATTGTAAATAGAGCTGTAATGAATATTGTGGTACATGTCTCTTTTTGAATCATGGTTTTCTCAGGGTATATGCCCAGTAGTGGGATTGCTGGGTCTTATGGTAGTTCTATTTTTAGTTTTTTAAGGGACCTCCATACTGTTTTCCATTGTGGCTGTATCTATTTACATTCCCACCAACAGTGCAAGAGGGTTCCCTTTCCTCCACACCCTCTCCAGCATTTACTGTTTGTAGACTTTTTGATGATGGCCATTCTGACCAGTGTGAGGTGATACCTCATCGTAGTTTTGATTTGCATTTCTCTAATGATTAGTGATGTTGAGCATCGTTTCATGTGTTTGTTGGCAATCTGTGTATCTTCTTTGGAGAAATGTCTATTTAGGTCTTCTGCCCATTTTTGGATTGGGTTGTTTGTTTTTCTGATATTCAGCTGCATGAGCTGCTTGCATATTTTGGAGATTAATCCTTTGTCAGTTGCTTCGCTTGAAAATATTTTTGTGATGAGCTCTATCAAAAAATTTGTGATGAGCTCTATCATAAATTCCTGAAATTTAAGGTACACATATTAAGGTGGGATAGTTGGACATACAGGATCTGTGTTCATGATGACAATCTGGAATCCTTCTATAGGACAGTGTCTCTCAAACCTTAGCATGTGTAAGAGTCACTTAGAAGGTTTGTGGAAATAGATTGCTGGCCCCACCCCCCCGAGTTTTTGATTCAGTAGGTCTGGGGTGAGGCTGGAAAATGTTCATGTCTAACAGCCTACCAGGTGATACCAGTGCTGTTGGTCTGGAGACCACACTGGCAAACACTGATGTAGAAGATTCTGTTGTTTTGGGTTTCCGTCCAACTTGTTCTCTTCTTGTTACAGCATCCCTTCCAATGCCCCCAACGTCCTTTGGGAAATTGCTTCTCTCTTACTCCAGCCATTCTGTTCTTATTTTTCTGCCTACGTTCATTCATGTGTGATTACTCACAGAGAAATACATCTATAGAGAAAACCAATTCAATAGAAACAGAATAGAATGGTGGCTGCCAGGGGTTGGGCACACGGGGGAATGGTGAGATGTTGGTCAAAGGGAATAAACTTTTAGTTATGTAATGAGTAAGTTCTGAGGATCTAATGTACAGCTTGGTGACTATAGTTTAAAATAAGGTATTGTATACTTGAAGGTCGCTAAGAGTAGATCTTAAGGTGTTGTCACCACCAAGAAAAAGAAGTTAACTATGCAAGATGATTATGTGTTAATTATCTTCTTTATCTTGGTAATCTTTCCACAATATAGATATCTCAAATCATCACGTTGTACACTTTAAATATATATATTTATGTTTGTCAATTACTCCTCAATAAAGTTGGGAAAAAACAGAAATAAAAAAGAAGAGAATGAAGCCACCACATAGGAGAAGCTAGAAACAGGGAAGGAAAAGAAAAGAGAAGAGAAAAGAAAACACAGAAAAGAGGAACAAGATAGTCTTTATATCCCACTCATTCTTTAAGTTGGGTCCAGCACTTGCCTTCCCAATCACTTGAGCAATAAATTCTTTCTTTCTTAAGTCACCTAGAATGTGTTCTTGTAACTTTCTATGAAGAAGTACTGATACATTTTCTTTTATTTTTTTAAAAGACCTTTTGAGATTCCAGTTCCCACATGTTATATCTGGTTATTAAAGTAAGTTAATAAATATTCTTTGTTTAAAAAATTGAATAATATTTACATATTCCCAAATCAAGTAAAATCAACATAATTCAAGTTTTATTTGCATACTTCAATTTGTGTTCCGGTTGCTACAACTACTGATTTGGTTACCTTAACATGAACACCAATCTAGGTAGTATTAGCCATAGAGTACGTGCTGGCATGGGCTCTGTTTAATAGTTTCTGCTCTGATGGTGGTGGTGTTATTGTTACTGATTTATAGGGAGACATTCAGGTCTCTGTCTTGTATTTTGCAAGTAGCTCCGATTAACATCTACAGATGCTCTTACTATTTTTCTTTTAGTACAATGAAATTAATAGGAAGGAGACCACCTGAGGCACATTAATTAATAGTTAAGAGAAAACTTTAACCTATTTGCCCTCTTCATTCCTCCAACTGGATAGGTAATATGTTTTCACCAATAAAATTCAGCCTGCTGCTATGCTGTATGTAATGTGAATTACCTTTCGGTGGGGCACCAGGAGAACTTAGTGTAACATGCAAAACCTCCAGAGAATACCAGATTTTGTTTTTGCTCTTCCTTGAATTCTCTCTCTGGTGTGCCTTGTGGTGTTTAGAGGGATTTGAAAGCATCTGGATTTTTTTGGAAAAAGAAAAAAAATTCAGATTGACAATGACTTGACAAAGTTTCTCTCACTCCTTATGTTACTGACTGTGTAAAATTGTTAATATGCTTCTTTACTATTTATGGTCTCCCCAATCTTAGTGACAGTTGAAGAAGAAAGATGAATGCCCATGATTCATCTTGTTCAGATAGAGCACTTCTAATCCTAAGAAAAAAGTGGAATATTACCTTTTGATGAGGTCTACTATTCCAGTGACAAATAGGACCTTAATAATCTACCATTATTGAATGAAGATAATAAATGACATTTCACTTATTCTCAAGATATCATTTCAACAGAAACTTTGGAGGGAGGGGTTACTTTATATCCACAGGGGGGAAAATATTAAGAGTTAGGTATAAACCCTGAAGCTATTATTCTCTAGTTATTTTATTAAATTACAGATGCATGAAACTTTTCCAGGCTTATTTAATTTGTGCCCCTGGCTTCTCTTTAAGAGCGAGGACAGATAGCACACATTTCCATGATGTAGCATGAACAGGGACCTTATTTCACTTGTTAGTTGAGTAGAAGGTGAACAGAGTTTTCTGGGGGAAATATAAAACAGAGTTTCCCACTGAGCTAACCTCATTTTCTAGGATTCTACCATTGCCCTCGCCATATGTCCCACTGCATTATTATAAAGACATCAAACTGCTAAGGTTATTTCTGTTTCTAGTAAATAGGTGCTAGTTATATTTCTAAAATTATCCCTATGCAAGTTAAATTTCCTTTTGAAAGAATTATCGGTACTAATGTACAATTTCGATTACCTAAATTCAATGAGAGGAAATGACATGTACAAAAGAGAAGGATGGGGCAGGGGTTGGGGGTATTAGAAAGGTAGATTGGAGTACAACATAACATTAAGCTAAGGAGTTTGGAATGAATTCCAGTACCTTGGAGAACTCCTTATAGTAATTGGCGTGGGTCTCTGGGTATCATTGCAAATTCAAACTTTTCTCCCGCCGCGGAGCACAGGCTCTGGACGCGCAGGTTCAGCGGCCATGGCTCACGGACCCAGCCGCTCCGAGGCATGTAGGATCTTCCCGGACCTGGACACGAACCCACGTCCCCTGCATCGGCAGGCGGACTCTCAACCACTGCACCACCACGGAAGCCCTGAAGGTTTTTTTTTTGAGAACTTCTACTGCCAGCACCATTACCAGGCTTCACCCCTGACGTGAGAGGTGTGAGTGGGGGCTATCTCCCCTTCAGCCAAAAGATTATTTAATTTCAGATCCTGTGTTTCTATTCAAATAGCCCCTCTATCCATCCTCCTGCCAGCCTCTGTCTGATACATGCACACTGATATTGTAAGCCAACTTTCTCTTGCAGTAGGCTCCCACAACTTTTCTCATAAATATAGTGCATGAAAGCAACATAACCTGTTTTTTAAGCATTGTGGACATGCAAAGAATAAATCAAGAAATGTGTAAGACTAATGATTAAGAGGCATTCTAGAGTCCAAATGCATTGGGTCAATTCCATGTTCTGAAACTTACTTGCTGTGTGACTCTGAGAAAGTTATTTAACTCTTTCAGTCTTTGTAAAATGAGGATAGTGTTTGGGCCTCACATGGTATTTCCAAGCGTCAATGAGTTAGGATCTGTAAAGCACGGATAACTGTGCACAGTACACAGTAACGTCTCAATAAGTGTCTGAAATATCTCTTACAGGTTTTGACCTGATGAGAGTCCTAATCAGTTAATATGGGTTAGCAGAAAAAGCAAGGGCTTTGTAGGCAAGCAAACTTGGTTTTAAATCTTGGCTCAGCTGCTACTAACCATGTGAACTTGGGCCTCTCTGAGCCTATCTCCACATCAAAGGATTGCTCAGCAGGCATACCCAGGCTGCAAGTAGTAGAACACCCTACTTGAAATGGCTTAACAAATAAGGAAAGATATTACCTTGTGTAACCAGTAGTCGGGGATGAAGGTACAGTGTGTCACTTTCTGACGTTTTTCTTACTACTCTTTGGCTTCAGCCCTTCTCTCTCTGTCAATTTTGTCCTCAGTCTGGCTCCTCTCATGGTCCCAAGTTGGTGGCTGGGACAACTTGGGCAAGATGCTCCTTTTTCCTGCCTAGAGTGAGAAAGAGAGATTTCTTAGCCAACCATGAAATACAACTTCTTCCCTTTACCCTTCTGAATCATTTTAGGACACACAATCACCCATAGACCAATAACAAGACTCAGAAAACTAGCATAGACTAATTAGAATCCTCCTTTGGAAGGGATGGAGATAGAAACCTGGAAAAAAAAAAATCAGCGTTGTATTTGGAAGAAGGAAGGGGGAAATGGATACTGTGTGGGCAACCAAGTATGTTCATCACAATTTGTTTTTAATGTTAAATAAGATAATATGGTTACATATATATCATAGCACCCAGTGGCTGTACCAAAATGCTTTCTTCTTTTCTCTCTGCAGTGATTTTCTTACTCATAAACACATTAAATTAAACTGAGGCTTTATCTGGCATTGTTGATGGATTAGTTGAAAAAACGAAGGTTGGGAGGTGAGCTGGAGAGAGAGATTTAAGAGCAGTTAGAACAAATTAGAAGGTTTTATAGTAGTTCAGATAAGACATAATAAACCCCAAACCATGGAGGTGACAAACTGGAAGATAATGATAAGTGTGAAAATATTACAGAGCTAGAATTCATAGGATTGATGAGTGACTGGTGATAGGAGATGGGTGGTAGGAAAGGAAGGAACTTCAAGATTTTGAATCTGGTTGCCAGGGAGAATGCTAGTATCTGTAATACAGAAAGGAGAAGAAGGGTTAGTCTGGGGGAACGGGATGACTTTGGTTCAAGGGGTGTTTTGAGTTCAAAGGTCTGGCAGAATATCCAAGCAGATAATTAATGAGATTATTAATTTAGTGTGGAGGCTAGACCCTTTGGGTCATTCAAATAGGGGTGTTAGACTTGGTGAGATTTCAGGATGGATTGTGCACATCTAAATGGAGTGGATTAAGCAAAGGAATTAAGAAACAGCTACATTTGTAGATAGGAAGAGAATGATCAGTCAAAAAAAAACACACAGATACAGCCCAACAATAGATGCTGAGGGATAAATTATTTCAAACAAAGGGGTATTCAACAATGTTGAATGGCACAGATGTTTCAGAGAGTTTAAAAATAGAGAAAAGACACAGGACTCAGTGATTAGAAGGTCCATACTACCTCTGAGGAAGTAAATTTGATAAGGTCAGTAATGAAATTTAAGAAATTTTGAGTGATCAGAAAAAGACGACAGGAATAGCTACTCTTTCAAAAATCTGGTGGTAAAGGGAGAATCATGGGGTGGTAAGCACAGGATGCTACAGGGTTGAGGAATTGTTTTTGTTTAAATTCGGAGAGAACTGAAGAGATTTATGGGAGAAGAAACAGAATCAGTATAAGAGAAAAGACTGAAGATTCAAGAAAAAGAAGCAATGATAGAACACCTCTCAATTTTTAAGAACTTACTGTGTGGCAGGCATTGTTAGGATTCCATATTTCAAAGGCAGAGCCTGAGCTCGTGGGCTGTTCAATAATTTACTCAGGATCCCACAACTAAAAGGGGCAGAACCATGCTATGAGTCCACTTGTGATCGCAAACTCCATATTCCCTGCTGTGCTGTGATCTCAGCTCCTGGAGGAGGGGGTGGGGGGCATCAGAAGTACCAGTGAAGAGAGGCATTCACTTTGGCAAAGAGGAGGGGCACTTCTTTTTCAAATCTAGGACAAAGAGAGAAAGAGAAAGTGAAGGTGGGAAAGAATTTGGGATGGAGGAGGAAATTGAAAATTGCAAGTGAGAGGTCCTTAACTTGTTTATCAGAGTCCTGCCTTCGGAACATAAGAGACGGGAACATTTCTTAGCCTTAAGGAAATTGGAAATGTTTCTAACAGTTAATACATATCTTGCCCTTTCACCACCTCTTTGGCCAAATTTAACAGTTGTTACATATAAAGTTTTTCCTTTAGTAGAGAATGATTTAATATCATCAGAAAGAATTGTAAGAATGGTATGTAAATGGTAAAGTTAAATGCCTTATGAATATTTATAGAGTGAGTGATTGGGCCCATGAACATTTAAAATGGGTAAGTAGTTTATATATGATTTTACCAGTAGTATGAAGGGATATTATGTTCATTGCTATTTTTTTCATACTTTCTCCTATATAATAACCCTAGTCAGCTGGGCATTTTGCATCATTGCCTCAGGGAAGAAAAACACAGTAGAAAGAGAAAACAAGGGGTTAATTCTTAATTTTTGAGGGTTTGAGCCTAGGCCTCCGACAGTGAACATAAAATTTGGATAATGCAAAATGAAAGTGATATAAAGAGCAATAAAATTCTGTCTCACTTTGTCTACCACTGGTGTTTATCTCCAGACTAGATGACCATTTTCATTGACACAGTAGAGATGTGGAGGAGAGATAAAAGGGAAACCAGGAGTGAGCAGATGCTGTGATCCCTAACAGGATCTGGTGGACCTAAAGGAAACCACAGCCACCCCATGGAGACCTGAAGATCGAAGAGCAGAGGACACCTTTCATGGGCTCAACTCAGAGAGGAAGTTCTGGCTTAGTGTGTCTATGCAGTGTATGTAGACAGATGGATCTACAATTGACTTAGTGTTTCTTGCACTTCACTGGGGTGTAAAGAAAGTTGAACGACGCCTGGATGTGGGAAAGCAGCATAGAAAAGGAAAATGACTGCATGGGGGAACTCAACTGGGTTTCTCCAGGTTCAAAATGAAGCAGTGAAAGGCAGAATGACTCCAGAAAGGACTTGCAGGAGTTCACCGAGAGAGAGAGAGAGAGAGAGAGAGAGAGAGAGAGAGAGAGAGAGAGAGAGAGAGAGAGAGAGAGAGGGAGCGCGCCAGTTCTGAAGGATGCCAAGAACAAGGGATGACTCAGGATTCTGACATGAATAGATAATGATGCAGTACAGAAGCACCGACCTTCTGCCCCTCGATGGCTCAGTACTGAGTGAATGGTTCCTATACCACTCCCCACCCAAATTCACCTTGTGGATATTGGTGAATTCCCACAGTGATATACTCACGGTGGGAATATTCTCATAGTAACAACAGTCATAATTTTCATAAGACTCAGATTTGATAAATTTACATTTCATAATTTCAAAGGACTGGAAATAAATATACGGCATTTTAATTCAAATGTCTAGTGCTACCTTGAAATTCAACAATATTGTAATCCTTAGTAGCAACAATGTTTCTAATGTACTGGTATTATTTGCCACACAAACTTGTAGAGGAAGTAGAAAATCCCCAGGTAGTACATGGATAGACTAGGACATTTTTAAGTCCAAAATGAAAATGTTATAAAGTTCTCTAAAGTGCTTTCCTTAAAAGTCAGGTGTAATCAAGATGAAGGGAGGGGCTTCCCTGGTGGCGCAGTGGTTGAGAGTCCGCCTGCCGATGCAGGGGACACGGGTTCGTGCCCCGGTCTGGGAAGATACCACCTGCCGCGGAGCGGCTAGGCCCGTGAGCCATGGCCGTGAGCCCGCGCGTCCGGAGCCTGTGCTCCACAATGGGAGAGGCCACAACAGTGAGAGCCCCGCATAATGAAAAAAAAAAA
>NW_020174425.1:2924001-3017552 GCF_003031525.2 Neophocaena asiaeorientalis asiaeorientalis | reverse complement strand
CACAAAAAAAAAAAAAAAAAAAAAAAAAAAAGATGAAGGGAGAGTGTATTTACTGCTTGCCATTTTGAATTATTTTTTAATTGTTTCATGTGAGTACTTATTTTATTTCTCAAGAAAATGTAAATTCTTGAGGGCAGAGTTTGGGTCCTACCCAGCAGTTCAGACAAACAAAAGGAGAGCTGCATTCAAGGAGATCCTGGAGAGCAGAGGGGTAAAACCCAACGCTGCCCAAGTCAGCACTGACAGAAAAGAAAGATGAACTGTTTTGAAGAATGAGAGCCAAATTTTGGAGCCAAAAAAGCAGTACAGGAAGTAAGTGCAAGGGCTTAGGGAACTATCAGTGGTGCACAGCTGCTGGAGAATCTCTTTCGGGGAGTACCAGCTGCAGAGTGGAGAGATGGTGCTGTTGATAGGGACTACACCACACAGGGTGTTAGCACACCTATGATTCAAACCCAGAGGAGCCCAGCATTACAGCTTTCAAGCTTTACTTTAAAAGGGAATTTTTACTGGAATAAAGCAACTAGATTTTGCATGTAAGTAAATCTAGTATGGTAGAAAGATCCCAGAATTTGGAGGTAGAAGGGCACTGTTTGAAGTCTGACCCAGGGAAAACCACCTCTTGACCTATTTTCCTCATGTGTAAAATGAAGCTAATTACACTTTTTTTACCCTGCAGCATTACTTAGATGATCAAATAAAATAATATATGAGAAAGTATTTTTGTCCTAAAGTATTAAAGCTGTCAAGTGTTATAAAATATTAGTTATTATAATTATTTTTGAAGTTGTAATTTTAAAACTATTAAATTCTCCTAGTTGCCTTCAAAATACGATGGAAGGAAAAGTACGCAGAGTACAGAGAACTTTTCAGAAATCAGTTGTCTAATCAAACAATTGCATAATGCTTTTGTGCCTTTCCTTCTCCTTTTTTAGTTATTCTATTAATCAGTATCCCTTTATGAGTAGAGAGGCTGGGGAAAGAAGATTCCCCAAATCCCTGCAGCTTGGCCCACAGGCCAACAAGAGTCAGGCCCCATCCATAGTTTCAGACTTAGCTCCCGCCAGCGACTTGTTAAACAAGTAGCAACTTAACAGTCCCAAACAAAGCCTGGTTCATGCCTCCTTGCCTTTAGCACTTACTCCTTCTTCTTACTGTAGCACATTTTTTTTGGACTCATATTCATTCTGCAAGACCCATTCAGGTGTCTCTGAAACCGTGGGGAATCATCAGTTAAATCCATTATGCCTGGAACCTGCCTTACCCGAGCAAGGTCCTTTTAGTCGTTGCTACAAAAAACCTAGCTTGTCCTCCAAGCCACACTTACCCTAACAATAAGAGGTCGAGTTGTTTTCCAGGAAGGTAGAGTCAGCTGTGTCTAGTTAGGACTGAAGTGGTTAAAGCTGGATAGGACCACCCATTCTCCAACTGGGCATGCGCCCGTGCGGCTCAGCGACCCTTTGACGTCAGAGGGCTGAAAGCTCCACCCTTTGATTATGGTAAGTGACGCCATTTTAAAACAAGCGTTCTCGGAAGAATCCTGTAGTTTAGTTATCCCCGCACAGAAAGATGGTTTCTCAGCTCTTTATTATTTCCAGTCACCTTTCCCGAAGCTTCGCATGCCTCCTATGCCTCAGACGACCCTGCTTCTTTATCTCATAAATATCCCGAGGCTGTCACCTTCGTGGAGGTGCATCTGAGAACTTGTTCTCCCATCTCTTCTCGCATGGCTGCTGCAAAACTTGACTTCTTAGCGTTTTGGCTTGCTCCGTGTCAGGCAAATGAAACACCTCCTCCTCAGCAAAGCTTTTCCTGACTACCTGTGTGTTTTCTTGCTACCTGTGATGCCCGTCTTCCTCCCGCTTATTCTCTCTGTCCGAAAAATGAGGTTTCCTCAGGGAATCTTTCCCTGCTCTATTAAGGGTCTGCGCCAGAGCTCTTCAAGGACAGAGATTGCATTTGGTAAGCTTTTCACCAGAATGTCAGCTCCAAGAGAGGTGAGACTTTGTTCTTAGACTTTGTTTTTATTCTTTGCTGTTTCCTTGGAACCTAGAGCAATGCCTGGTATATAGTAGGTGCTCAGTAAATACTTGTTGCCCCATGGATGGTCATTTTAAAAGGCTATGGGGCAAAGATTGACAGTTGAAATCCTTCACTGAAGTTAAAATTTTTATTTTCTATTTTAAGAATTCAGTGCACTTTCATATGGTGGTAAAATATGTTGCATTTCAGTGGAATTGTGAACTTTCTTGCACTTTTGTGTCAAGGAAATAATATTCAAATTCATCGGGAATAAAAATGGGTGAATACATGGATGAATAAAAATGTGTCCTGTGATTTTGCTGTAATAGGAATGATCATTACAGGCCCGCACTGCCGTGGTGCATTGAAAACCATAACAAGTTAGAATATGGAAAGAACCAGAGTTTTCTATTATCAAAGTGAAATAAAACAATAAATAGGGCTTCCCTGGTGGCGCAGTGGTTGAGAGTCCGCCTGCCGATGCAGGGGACACGGGTTCGTGCCCCGGTCCGGGAAGATCCCACATGCCGCGGAGCGGCTGGGCCCGTGAGCCATGGCCGCTGAGCCTGCGCGTCCGGAGCCTGTGCTCCGCAACGGGAGAGGCCACAACAGTGAGAGGCCCACATACCGCAAAAAAAAAAACAAAAAACAAACAATAAAAAACAATAAATAGAGAATCATCTTGATAATGCAAATAAAAATTACGTTTTAGCCTTATTTAGAGAAGTATTCCTGGAAGGAAGTATTTTGGTTCTGAACTATCATAGGCAGTTTCTTTAACTTCTCACTTTCTTTTGTATTTATAAGTTTTAGCCTTGGGATAATTTTAAAAATCCTCATGATTATCCTGTTTAGAGAAGTGACTCTGTGTCTTATTTGAAGTTTGGAAAGTTTGTTTTCTAAATGTACGGCCACGTGTCATGTTGGCTGCAGAGCTGTTGGGACAGGCTTGATTTGGTCTGACTGCAAGGCCTGATGAACTGTTTTATCAAGTGCTGGCAGTTCATTCAAATAGCACCTGCAACAGATCAGAGACGCTGCTAAGGGGAAATTAATGCTTATGTTACTCTTCCAAGCAGCTAATTTCATAAACAAAATTAGATTTCTTGGATGGTAATTGACACAATCTGGTAATTCAGAGACTTGTCATTAAAAATTAAGCATATAGGGAAACAATGTGAACTCACCTTCCACTACCAATCCCCTGGTGGCAGAGCATCCAAAGCAAAAATATCTCAAAGGAATGTCAATAGCAGAATAAAGATCAAAGGGGAGTCTTCACTGAGTATGCACTGAATCTCTTTGGTCTTAGCAGAGAAAAAATTCTGATGATGTTTTTCTCTCACTGCAAAAATGTGTAGTTTTTGGGAATGTGTAATTTTACTTAGAAACTATTGAAAACTGTTTTAGCATTCCTAGAGAGGTAGTGATGAATTTAACTTTACTTTTTCTAAAAATAAGTGAAGACCTTTTTTAAGTTCCTCAAAAATCCAGTAACTCTGAAATTCCAGGAGGTTGTATGACTGTTTTTTTTGACCTCTAAAAATTTTCTCATAATAAGAATTCTTTTTTTCTTGCATGAAGTTCTTAAGTATGATAGAAAGATATGTGCCAGAAGAGTTAAGGAAAATCTTAAGTACACAGGGAGAAAAGTTAGTGCTTTATTATTCTGTCTTCACTTTTGTTTTTCTCCCCATATCAAGGCCTCTTCTCTTCATACCTCATGTCTACCTAGCAACAACATTACTGCTTCTCAGAAGAGTTGCCCCACTATCCCAGCCTGATTTGTCCCTTTTGGATGTCCTTTTGCATTTACTTTTGAAACCACTTATTTGGTATCTAATTTCATATGGCACTTAATTTTTTTTTTTACTAATTTTACTGTTTATTGTGTATTTTCAGATTGTTCTCCAGCAATAGTGGCTCAGTTTGTGGCAGTAAACACGTGTGTAGTTGTTTGCCTGGCTCTCTACCAACATGGGGTTTGTAAAAGGAAAACTCAAAGTTATAAACATCTAGAAAAAGAAACAAAGAGTTGACCTACAAAGAAAGACTAGTTCCCCAAATAACACAATGCTGAGTATTTAAAAAGAAAATACCCTGTGAAATTAGGAACGTTTCTGAGTTCAGATCAATCTGTTCAAAGTGGAAAGCAGCAACTTTGTCACATGATTTTTATATTCACAAAGGTCAAGACACAGCTTCAGTATCTGCACAGAAAAGATGAGGGACAGACTTATTTTTGCAGGAGGTCCAGGTTATCTGAAATGTTCAGCAATTGGACATTGAGGAAAGGATCTCTGAGCTTGACGATATTTCAGTAGAAACCACCAGAACTGAAAAGTGAACAAAGACCGAAAAAATTGGAACTGTGGGACAGTTACAAAAGGTATAATGTATGTGTAATGGGAATAACAAAAGGAGAAGGAAAAAAAAGGAAGAGAAGAAATATTTAAGATAATAATGACTGAGAATTTCCCCAAAATTAATGTCAGATACCAAAAAAATTACAACTTGTCTTTCTGTATTTTGAATATGATATGCCTAAGTCAAAGAAAAAATTCTGAAACAAGCCAAAGGTAAGATGTACCTTACCTATAGAGGAGCAAGGATAAAAATTACATCTAACTTCTCATAAACCATGCAAGCCAAGAAGAGAAGTGGAGTGAAACATTTAATCTGATGAAAGAAAAAAAGCCACTTACCTACAATTCTGTACCCTGAGAAATTTTCCTTCAAAAGTGAAGGAAAAGTAAAGACTTCCTCGGACAAACAAAAATCGAGGGAGTTTGTTCCTAGTGGGCCTTGCCTTGCAAGAATGTTAAAGGAAGCTCTTCAGAGAAAAGGAAAATAAGTCAAAAACTGGGATCCACATAAAGAAAGGAAGAGCATCAAAGAAGGAATCAATGAAGGTAAAATAAAACCTTTTTATTTTTCTTAGTTGATCTGATAAGTTTGTTCAGAATAGTAATACCAACAGTGTATTCGATTATGTATGCTTATGTGTAAATGAAATGAGTGATGGCCGTGATACAAGAGACATGATTAGAGTATGCCAAAGGTTGGAGAAAGATACACCATGCTAATACTAATCAAAAGAAAGCAGAAGTAGGTATATTTAGAAAGAGTGGACTTCAAAGCAGGAATGTTATCAGGGATGAAGAGGAGAATTGCATAATGTTAAAGGGATCAATTCTCCAAGAAGTCATAACAGTTCTCAATATGTATATGCCTAACAGAGCATCAAAATAGATGAGGTAAATCTGAAGAAAATATATTAAAAAGAAATTGCTGACAGTAACTTTGTCAGCCTTTGAGCATGATTTTGTTTATTTTTAGTTGGAAAATACCTGCAAAAACTGAAATATATTAATACCCTTTACCTATATAAAATTCACCTAAGAAGCCTGATTTTTTTTTTCCGTTTGAAAATAAAAATAAACAAAATAGCTCTAACAGTGTTGCATTGATCAGACATCTGGGTAGTGTCAAATATAGCTAATTATTTTTTAATATGCCTTCTTTTAAAAATGAAGGAATACATCTCTGTATCTATCTAATACATCTCTAGTACCTATCTAGCTAGGTAGCTAGCTAGCTAGCTAGCTAGTCATTTAGGACACTTAAACATAATTTACATGTAAAAGAAGTCTTAATAATTTTATTATTTTGAAATTGGAACCTAAATTTGCAAAAGACAAGGCAAGAAGAGTCATCAGAAGAGATAAAATATGGATATATATCACAAGTAACTAAATGCAATAATTAGTAGGTAATATTTTAAAACAGCAATAAATAAAAATTATGAATTAAACGTTTTCAAAGAATAAGAAACTTTAGTTGAAATGACTAGAGTAAGCCAAAAACCACAGAATTATTTTGATGATAAAAAGGGACTTTATTTGTGCAGGTATAACTTGGCCCTTTTAACAAAGAAAGCACAGATTTTACTTTTACTTTTTTGGATTATCATCTATATGATGATATGCAATAAAGGATTCATGAGTTTTTTTCTCTCATAAATAAAGTCATCAAATTTATCCAGCTTTGGCAAGCTCATTTCATAGTTCCTTTCAAGCTCATTATTTCTAACTATTATTCAAGCTCATTATTTCTAAATATTATAAACCCAAGCAAATGAGGTTCGTTTCTCAGACCTACATTTATGGTACAAACCATCAGATTTGTACTTCATTATATGCTTTTACATTCTGGCATATTTTTCCTTTAGACTAAATCATTCTCTTATAGCTCATAATAAACCAAATTATATTCATTATTTTGTTTACATACCTTACATCCCATATTTTTACATTTCTTAAAAAGGAACATGAACTTTAATATAACTAAGATTCATTTGCCTTTTTAACGTGTTAACTGATGGCTACTCTGTAACGTAGTAAATAAGAGCCCAGGTATTTTAAAATTAAGCTGTTCCTATATAAAGACTATTAACTGACTCAAATTAAGGTTAGTTTATGACCTTAAAATTAAAGACATGGAAATTATAATTCAGGCTAACATATGAAATCCTTATGATTTGTAGTATCATATGCATTGATCTCTTTTAAAACATTGCTTACTAGTAATTAATTCAGTTGAAAACAAAATTTTGTGGTTTTCTAAGTGATATTAGTTTATCTGATGCACCAAACCAGTAGAAGTAGTTTGGGAACTTCACAATAGTCTATTCATTAGAAAGTAAATCCAAGACTTGCATAAACTAGAATGTTGTGCTAGCATTATTTTTACATGGTGGTAAAATCAGGAAGAAGATATAGAACACTTTCTATTAAATCAGTTATGATAAATCAGTTATCAAAGTTATTAAATCAGTCTAATTAGTCCAGAATTATCTTGAGGAAGAAAATTACATGAGTTTTGTTTCTTACACAGTGATATACCAGATATTAAAATTTTTAAGTTGTTTAGAAGTAATGTTATTCTTTTTATCTTATAACCTAATAACTAAGGGCATTCATTAAATTCACAGGTCAAAGCTTTCTTAAAAAAAATTAAAATTTTTTATTTTGAGATAATTTTATATTCACGTACAGTTGTAAGAACTAATACAGAGAGGTCCTGTGTACTCTCTA
Source organism: Neophocaena asiaeorientalis asiaeorientalis (assembly GCF_003031525.2). Taxonomy (NCBI): domain Eukaryota; kingdom Metazoa; phylum Chordata; class Mammalia; order Artiodactyla; family Phocoenidae; genus Neophocaena; species Neophocaena asiaeorientalis. Next base: position 3,010,434 of record NW_020174425.1, on the reverse strand, counting down.
CCTAGTATCTCCAATGGTAAGATCCTGCAAAACTATAATTTATTAATGTTAATCAGATTTCCCTGATTATACTTGTGTGTGTATTTAAGTTCCAGGCAATTTTATCACATATATGAGTTTTTATATCCACCATCTTCAGGTTACCCAATAATTCCGTCACCACAAGAATATCTAGTTGGTGTCCTTTGATGACTGCATCCCTCCCGCCTCCCTCCTCCACCCCCTTCAATCCATTCCTAATCTATGGTGACCTCTCCCTCCTGCACCCACTACCCCTAGTTACCACTAATCTGTTCTTCAGTTATATAATTTGTCACTTCAAAAATGTCATATAAATGGAATCATATTATATGTAAACTCTTGGGATTGACTTTTTTCACTTAGCATAATTTCCTGATGATTGATCCAAGTTGTTGTATGCCTCAATAGTCCATTTCTTTTTATTACTGAGCAGTGTTCCATGGTATGGAGGTACCACACTTTGTTTAACCATTCATCTATTTAAGGGCATCTTGGGGTGGTTCCAGTTTTTAGCTGTTACAAGTAAAGCTGCTGTGAACTTTCATGTACGGTTTTTTACATGAATATAAGTTTTCATTTCTCTAGGATAAATGCCCAAGAACTTACTACTGGGTAGTATGATAATCGTATGTCAGTTATAAGAAACTGCCAAACTATTTTCCAGAGTGGCTTTACTCTTTTACATTCGCATAGACAACATAGGAGTGATCCAGTTTCTCAGCATCCTCTCCAGCATTTGGTGTCGTCACTATTTTAGCCATTATGATGCATGTGAGAGATACTACATTGGGGCTTTAATTTGCCTTTGCCTAATAATGATGCTGAATATCTTTTCATGTGCTTACTTGCCATCTGTGTATCCTCTTTGGTGAAATGTCTGTTTATATCTTTTGCCCATTTTATAATTAGATTGTTTTTTTATATTGTGAGTTTTAGAGTTCTAGATACTAGTCTTTTGTTGGACATGTGTTTTGCAAATATTTTCTTCCAGTCTATTGCTTGTCTTTTCATCCTTTTAACGATGTATTTTTGAGAGGAAAAGTTTTAACTTTTGATGAAGTCTAATTTATCAGTTTTTTCTTTCATTGATCAAGTTTTGGTATCAAGTCTAAGAACTCTTTGTCTAGCCCTAAATCCTGAAAAATTTCTGACTTTTTTCTAAAAGTTTTATAGTTTTGTATTTTAAATTGATCCATTTTGAGTTAATTGTTTGAGTTGTGAGGCTTAGAGTTCATTTTTTTGTCTATATAGGTCAAAGCTTTTTGTTTTGTGTGCGTGTATGTTGCAGCTGTAAAAATAATTTAAAAAAAAAGAGCCAATGCATTTAAAACATAAATCTCTTCCTGGAAATATTGTAAGTTGACACTCCTGTCTTTCAGGCGAAACCTGCTGAAATCATCACCTTCCCTTATATTTAATATATTTGCTGTCCTGGAATCAGGCTCAGTATATACATGAGGCTGTCCCTCTTTCAGTGTTAATTACCTACACCTTGCAGTGTTGAGGAGTCAGTAATGCCACCTGTTGTTAATTTGCTGTAGACTAACTTTTCTCTGAGAAAAGACCAGAGAAAATGTATACACGCAGTCATTCAAGAGGGATCCTTTGTGACTATTTCCTCCTTATTCTACCAGCGTAAGACTTGATCATCTGATGCTTTTCTATGACTCTCCATAATTCCTACCATTTTTTTCTTTTCTAATTTTAAATTCCTCTTATTTGTACATCAAACTCATAATATTAGCAGCAATAAGGATTACTTATCAAATGATTATTTTGCACCAAATATATATCTTTTCTCGTTCTTCACAATTGTTTATGCAACGTACACTTTATTTTACTCATTTTACAGGTGAGAACACTGAGACTCGGAGTTTTTTTATTTCAATGCCTTTACTTTTTCCACTAAGACCTTCTCCCTTTCTACAGACATCCTATAAATTAGGCCATTGCTATTATATTGAAATGTGATAATCTGCCACAATTTTTAAATACTTATGAAATTCTTAGATAACTTTCATCACTACCTTGCCTCCAAAGTTCTTGAATTTATTTAATTTGTCTCATTATACTACTACTCCCTGCTCCTTGAATGTATAGTAACAATCCCATTCTCATTTTTCTTCCTTATGGCTCTGGAAAACTTTGAAATTGCCATTTTTGTTTTTGTCACTTTAACAGCTTCCCTGTTGCCTAACTTCAAAAACATACTGCACTATTCAAAGGAATAAAACAATTTAGCCTTCAGAATTGAGTAGATTCATCCCGAGTGAAAGGTGAGCGTGAAGGATTCTCAAAGTTCTTTATATTTAGTTGCTTTTCTAGTTGTTTGCAAGCAACCTCTTAGACCTTTATTTGAAACTTTGTCTTATCTTGTGTTTCAAAATAATGTTCTAGCTTAATGGATTATGAATAAAATTCTGCCAAAAGATTTTTGTAAAATTTATCCATATTCCTGCCTAAATATATAACATTATTAAGTGGATACAATATTGGATCTGATGATTTTTATAACAAAATTAAATAATGTAATGTTTTACATTGGTATTTAAAAATGGAAGGAGTACTTCTCCATGCCTTTGACAGAGTTGACCATAAATCAACCCATACAATTTTTTTTTTTTTTTTTTTTTTTGTGGTACGCGGGCCTCTCACTGTTGTGGCCTCTCCCGTTGCGGAGCACAGGCTCCGGACGCGCGGGCTCAGCGGCTATGGCTCACGGGCCTAGCCGCTCCGCGGCATGTGGGATCTTCCCGGACCGGGGCATGAACCGATGTCCCCTGCATCGGCAGGCAGACTCGCAACCACTGCGCCACCAGGGAAGCCCAACCCATACAATTTTAAAAGCAAATAAAACCCACTTCATGCCTCTCCATTCTTAACGTTCTCTGCCTGCAAGTGTAATATCTTGTTTTCTACTGAGCTCCATCACCTCTACCTGAATGCCTCAAAATATGACATTAGTGTTTTTCTCCCCTTGTTCCTTCAACAACTTTAGTATCTAGCTATCTTTTACTACTCTCCTATATAAGGACTTTACTCCAGATGAACTCACTGTCTCTATAAAGCTTTCTCTCATCTTTCTTTACTCTTCTTCTGATTATTCTACTCAATGTATTCCTTTCTTCACTACAGTCTTTTCAGTCTTAGGCAGTATTTAACATTGATACAAAAATATATCTTCTTTATTTTTTTCATTATCCTCCAAAGTCCACTCATCTGTCCTTCTCTCCATCCATGCATCTACTCATCCACCCTGCTCTCTATCCAGTAACCCAGCAAGTGTCCACAGGATCCATAATATGTGCTAGACGTTGTGGTAAACTCTTGAGTTATAAAGACATATCAGGTGCAGTGAGAATACAGGCATAATTTATCTTAAGGGAGTTGAGAGACACTCCACTTGGGTGGTTGGCTGCTTGAAGGATCAGGAATGTTTGACAACTGGAGAAGTGTAAGGCGAACGTTTGAGGCAGAGGCAATAAGTGCAGAGTTGTGAACATTGGCGAGAGAAAGTGAGTGCCACTCGGGGTCTTCAAGAGATCCGGTGCTATGATAGCATAAAGTACAATGTGGAAAGAGGTAGGAAACAAGGCTGAAGGAATCATGAACACTGTATACCAACCCAAAGAATTTGAGACTTTGTGATAAGGTTGTTTTATTTGATTTATTTTTTAAAATAAAATTGTTTATAGTTAAGGTATACAACATGATTTGATACACATATATTAATACATAGTGAAGTGATTACTACAGTCAAGCTAATGTACATATCTTATCCTCACACAGAGTTACCACTTTTTCTGTGTGTCAACTAGAAGTCTACTTTCTTAGCAAATTTCTGGTATTCAGTACCGTATTAGTAACTATAGCCACATTTCTGTACATTAGATCTCTAGAGGTATTCATTCTACATAGTTGCAACTTTGTACCTTTTAGCAAACATCTCCTCATTCCCCTTACCTCCCTGTCCCTGGTGACCATTATTCTACTCTCGGCTTCTATGTATTTGACTTTTTAGATTCCATATATAAGTGAGGTCATGCCGTTTTTAAGACCTAATGATATTCCATTGTATATATATACCACAATTTCTTTATCCATTCATCTGTTGATGGATACTTAGGTTTTTCTATATCTTGGCTATTGTGAATAATGCTGCAATGAATATGGGAATGCAGATATTTCTTCAAGGTAATGATCTTTTTCTTTTGGGTATATACCCAAAGGAGAAATTCCTGGATCATATGGTAGTTATATTTTCAGTTTTTTGAGGCTGTACCTGTTTACATTCCCACTAAAAGTGTACAAGTGTTCTTTTTCTCCACATCCTCGGTCAAGCTTGTTATCTTTATTTATTTATTTATTTTTGTAATAGACATCCTAACAGGTGCAAAGTGGTATCTTATTGTGGTTTTGATTTGCATTTCCCTGAGGATTAATGATGTTGAGTACCTTTTCACGTATCTTTGGTCAGTTGTATATCTTCTTTGGAAAAATGTGTATTCAGGTCCTTTGCCTATTTTTAAATCATTATTCTTTGTTTTTTGTTCTTGTTTGTTTGTTTGTTTTTGATCTTGAGTTGTATGAGTTCCTTATATATTTTGAATATAAACTCCTTATCCAATGTACGGTTTGCAAATATTTCCTCCCATTCCGTAGGTTGCCTTTTTATTTTGTTGATTGTTACCTTTGCTGTGCAGAAGCTTTTCTGTTTGATGTAGTCCCACTTGTTTAATTTTACTTTTGTTGCCTGAGCTTTTGGTAGCATATCCTAAAAATCATTGCCAAAGCCAAGGTCAAGGAAGTTTTCCTCTAAGCTTTTCTTCTCGAAGTTTTATGGTTTCAGGTCTTACTTTTCAGTCTTTAATTCATCTTGAGTTGATTTTTCTGTGTAGTGTAAGATGAGAGCCCAGTTCAGCTAATTAAGACCTGGCTCAGCTGGAAGTATCACCCATCATACCAAAAGCAGTCTCACCTTGGCTTGGACCTCTCTACTCATGGCACCTGGGTTCCCAGCATGAAGGTCCCAAGAGAGAGTATCCATAAGGCAGGCATTCCAAGAGACAAAGCCGAAGTGGATTTTTTAAAAAATAACTTAGCCGAGGAAGCCACATAGGGTCACTTCTTCTGTAGTATGCATAGTATATTGGATGAAGCAGGCACTGCCCTTCCAGATTCCGGGGGAGGGGAATTAACTCCACAGCTTGATAAGGAGGATAAAGTCACACTATAGAAGACAGTCTATAGTGTGTATACAGAATACTGGGAGATTTGGGGAAATATAATCTGCCATGGTTGTTGGTAGCTGCTGGCAGGTTGGGAGGGGTTTTGGTAAAAACATTGTCTTAGAGGCTTCTAAGTCTATTTCTACAGGAAAAAAAAGTCTAAGGAAATATTAATGGTTAGGAACACTGAGTGGTAATTTACAGAATACTAATACAACTCAGTGGAGATTACAGTATTGCAACTTTGCGCTTACACATTTTTAATTAACAGTTTTTTTTTTTCTGAGCTCTAGACAACAGCACAAAATACCATTTGTCGCTAGTTTTTTCGAATGATAAATTGAGTTGCTACAAATTTTCATTAAGGTTATTATTAATATCTCCTATTACTGCAAGCTTCTAAGTACTTCATTTATAACATCACTGGTGGTTCTTCACTTATATTTTATCAGAGTGGCTGGCTAGAAAGATAGAATATTCGATATGCAATAGAGACAAATGACGGCAGAACAATGGATTCTGAATGTTGCTTGAAAAACCACAGTTCCCTTTACTGAGTTGAGACTCTAGAATTGCCCACACTTAATCATCAACTGTTCATTTTTTATGTTTTTGCCATCTGGCCCACTGAATAGAAAACAATAAGACTACTACCCCTTTGGAATTTTCTGTTAAACCATTCCCTTTTCTAAGGTGAATGATATATATACACACGTATGGTCATATAATTTTTTGGTTCATCTGTTTCTTTTTGTTCCTATACCTGTTACCAGAATAACATATTTTCTTAAGTCTGTACTTTTTTTTTTGATAAGCTTTGTTGACAAATTCTTTTCATATCATTACTAATCATGGGGAAATCTACTTAGCTTAATCAGTAATCCATTTCTTAACTTGATTATTTCTGTGCAAAAAAATGGTCCCTGTATTTAAGGTAATTTCCAATTTAGTTATGAAAACAAATCACATACAGACGGTCTATCATAGGAGCAAAAGAGAAATAATGTGTGCATTGATTAACATTTATCAGCAATCCTTTTCTTTTTATACTTTTCTGGGCCTTTTATCAGGCTAATTGTGGGTGGTAGAAGTAAAGAAAGGAATTATAGTAAATTTCAAAAATAAAGAGATGAATTACTAAGTTACTATATCATTATTAACAATAATATACTTATTATTATCAACAACAGTATACTATACTGTAAAAAATGTTTCTATGCTTTCATGATAAAAGTAATACAATGCTCATTGTAGAAAATTTGGAAAATATGAAAAAGAGAGTGAAATTTGCCCATATTCTCCCATTTCAGTGGAAACTATTCTTAATATTTTAGTGCATTTTCTTCTAGACCTACATGTACATATGTGTGTGTTTTCCATGCAAAAACATTGAAGTCATAGTGCAGTGGTGGTTGTGGTGGATTGTCACACAGCAGCTGATCTCATCTCCTTCCAGTGTGCTTTACTGCACAAGCCAGAAAGATAAAAAAGTATATTTTCTAGATGCTCTTGTAGAAAAACATTTCAGATGTAAATTGGTTTTGGCAGTTAGGTGCTTCTTGTGAGTTTTGTAGGGGTTAGGTTGGGCAGCAGCTTTCTGCCTTGTAAACATTCTTGCTGTTGGCACTAGCAAACACAGCTGTAGAGATGATTTTTTTTTTTTTTTTTTTTTTGGCTACAGTTGCATTGCAGGGTCCACTTGCTTGCTTCATGGGTATCTTGGGGCAAGTTAGTGATAGCAGCAGCTTCTAAATCCTTGGATGTAAATGATTCCAGAGAATCTCTTGATTCTTCAACTTCCCAATTGTGATGCTGATTTTAAGTCCATAGGCAAAGTTGGCTGTTTTATTAATTAGAGTTATTCAATTATTGTAACAAACCCTAAAATGTCACTGCTTTGACACTTTATTTTTTATGTTTTTAAAAAATTTTATTATTTTTAAAAATTTTTAATTGAAGTTTAGTTGCTCTACAATATTACATATCACAGGTGTATAATATAGTGATTCACAATTCTTAAAGGTTCTGCTCCATTTATAGTTAATATAAAATATTGGCTATATTCCCTGTGTTGTACAATATATCCTTGTAGCTTATTTTATACCTAATAGTTTAACACACTTTAATAGTTTTTAAATAGTTCAGTGCCAGTACTTCTGGTTGGCTGACACTTTCTTTCCATTTTGTGGCTCTGGAATCCCCTAGGCTTCATCATCTTTGTGTCCAACTGGCAGAAAGAGAAAGGGATTGTTGAAAAAACACATGTTCCTCTTAAAATCCCTGGCCCTGAAGTGACACACATAACTTCTGACCATATCTCACTGGTGAGGCTATTATTAAGTGACCTGGCTTTATCTACACTCAAGGAAAATGGGAAATGTGATCATTGGCAGTCATTTCCCAGTAACAACTCTATATTAAAGGGACATGAAGTTTGTATCTGCGACAGTGGCTTATTCTGGGTGTCATTCTTAGAATACCAGACAATGGAACCCATTCCTGCATCCCTTGCAATGATTTTTAAGACTCTGTTTCCTTATATTCAAGTTCTTTTTACTTAAAAGCAGCTAGAATGATTTCTGTTTTCTACAACCAAAGTACACGTTATATTCGTTTTGGATCTTTTCTTAATCTTTATATTTCATAAAAATCAATTTCTAATACCATTAAAATTTGTCTTTTGGCTCTCAAATGCTGCTTCCATGACTTATACTATTTCATATCATAGGGGATTATAAGTCTAGGTTGGCTTTTTCTTTTATTATGAACATATTTTCTGCCTAGATTTAAATGTTTTATGGCAATTCAAAAATTTTGACAGAATGTGTCTAGGTATAATTTTCCCTGTAAGACACTGACCATTTTTCTTTTGTCACCTCTGGGCTTTTTGTACTTCAGGAAAACTTATGCTAACCTTAAATATATTGGATTCCTTCTTTTTCAAAGGACTTAAATTCATTTTGTGAGAACACCTGTAATTTTGATGTTGAATTTCTGTGATATTTATAATTTTTATTAAAAAACCTTGTAGAATAACATTGCTCTTTAATTATACGTATGTATAATTTTAATAAAAATACAACCTAAATATTACATGATAGTGTTAATAAAATGCCCTCCAAAATCTGCTCCCAAACAGTAAGTTTTACTAGAAAGATCAGGCAGTTTTGTTGGAAACACTCTAAATGACCATGGTAGGGACTGTGTAAGTAAACAATGAAACATCCTTACATTAGAATGTGATATAACCCTTAAAAATAAATTTTTAAAAAGCAAAGAAACATAAGCATAACAACTGAGAAAACTCGTATTCATATGAATGACCTTTGAGATATTTTGTTTAGGGATAAACTCAAGTTCCAAAGCAGTGGGACTCATGTGCTACATTTTTGTAGAAAGGGGATGAGAAAGAAAATGAATTTACATTTGCATATGCATAAAATACCTTTTGAGGCTTACATTAATAATGGATACCTTTGATTGTCTCTGGCTGGATAACTAGGTGGTTAAGGGCAAGATTTGGAGAGAGATTTTTGCATTGCATGCCCTTTTGTACCCCTTGAATACTGAAATATGTGTGAGTGTAAACTGCCCCCCAAATAAAAAAAATAAATCTTAAAGACGCAGACGTAGAGAATGGACTTGAAGACACAGCAGGGGATGGGGAAGCTGGGATGAAGTGAGAAAGTAATGTTAACATATATACACTACCAAATGTAAAATAGCTAGCTAGTGGGAAGCTGCCGCATAGTGCAAGGAGATCAGCTCGGCGCTTTGTGTCCACCTAGAGGGGTGGGATAGGGAGGGTGGGAGGGAGGTTCAAGAGGGAGGGGATATGGGGATATATGTATACATATAGCTGATTTACTTTGTTGTACAGCAGAAACTAACGCAACACTGTAAAGCAATTACACTCCAATAAAGATGTTAAATAGATCAATAAATCCTGTATGATAACCCAGAGATTACGTCATTCATATTAAAGTCTTGATCTGTAATCTTTTCAGTAAAACTTTCAGTAGAAGAAACATTTTACATGTATATGTACATGTCAGATATTGGGAATGCTAGCAAGAACTAAGACAGTTCTACTTTCAAATACATAAAAGTCTAGGAGGGGAGATGACTTTGTGAACCAACCACTGTAGTGCATTTGATAAATGCTGTAATGCAAATTACTTTGCTGTCCAGAGTCAACACAGGGAAATCAATGCCTAGCCTCAATGCCCTGCCAACCTAAAGCAGTAGGTTAAGCTAGAGTCTTTGACTTCTATGCCAAATATATACAGCCTATATAGGAACCCCATGTGAGCCTAACTGATTTGTCCTAATTATTTGTCTAGGTGTTAGAAAATTAGTAGTCAGATACTTCTCCAGATTTCTAGGTTTGCGGTTTTCTTTCTTGTTCTGGAGGAATATCATGGACTTCTTCCAGTGCAGTACAAAATATTCCTACTGCAGGTTTTCTAAAGAATTGTCATTTCAGCGTTTGCCTCCACTGATGGGAAATGCACCACCTCTTGAGGGGCCTGTACTAACAGCTCCTGTTCCTCTGTTGTGCTTCCTCTTCCCACAGAAACTTAGCTGTGCCAACAGACGCCAGCCTTCTGAGAGTCAGTATGGCTTAGTGGTTAGGAGCTTGTGCTCTGAAGTCAGCCTGCTTGATTTTGACAAGTAGTTTCAGAAATCACAAATATGTGAACTTGAGTAAGTTATGTAAACTTTCTTTGCCTCCATTTCCTCATTTGTATCAGGAGGATAACAGAAATACCTACTTTACGCAGTTGATACGAGGATCAAACGAGACAGTTAAACAAAACTTAGAGCAAAGTGACTGGGATATAGTAAATGGCTAATAAATGTTGATTATTGTAATGTTCATTATTGTTTACAGGTTGGTCCAAGCCCAGTCTCAGGATTGTCCCTGTGACAATCCTAACTAGGGAATTAAAACTACAAGTAACTTCAGTTTCCATTCATCCCCATCAATACTCCTTATATCCAGGGCCAACAGAAAATATTTTAGCGGGTGGCATGATGAATAAAGAGAACGTTAATGCAAGAGGAAATTAAAGACATATTCGTGAACAAAATGTATTTCTAGACCATTTGCAGAAAGGGTATCAGACAGGGGTGGAGTCCATCCCCATTGAAGAGGAGCAGTGTTGAACAGTGATTAAGCGCTCAGCATCTGCAGTCGGCCAGAACCTGGTTCAAATCCCAGCTCTGCCTCTTTCTGCCCGTTTCACTTTGGGGCAAATTAACTGATTCAAGCCATGGTTCCTTTAATTATAAAAAAGGAGAATATAATAAAACTGACATCATGAGATTGGTGTGAGCTTTAAATGAGATGATGACTATACGCTGCTTAGCAGAGTGTATCCATAGGACAAGCCGAGTAAGGAGGGGCATCGACTAAATGGGCTGAGCCCACTGAAGGAGACATCCAATGTTTCCCTCCCAGAAGATGGAGGTATGAGAATGAGAGGGGTTGAGGGGCCTTGCCACAATCGGTCCCTTTTACAGTGGTCCCGTTCCCCATTTAACAGTGGGTTTGGGAAAACTTTATGCTGAGTACAGGGCAAAAGGCTGCCTGAGTGGGAGAAATGGTAGGAGAGCTTAATTTTAGTTGGCTTTTGCCGTGGAGGCTTCCTTCTCTTACAAGCTTAAAGCAAAAGTAGAAGTGTACTATCAATGATTCAATCTTTACAGAAGTTGCATGCAGACCTACATCCTTGACCTTTTTCCCTTTTAACACTTAACAGTGCTAATGGAATTACCTTGTTGTGGTGATCTTATTGTATGGCACTTAAGATTTCTAGTGGCCTTTCTCATTTGTTATTCATAGTACAAATGAATTTCTCCCACAAACATTATTTTGTGGCAGCTAAACTTTTGCGGTGGAAATCGGGGTCCCCAACCCCTGCGCCACAGACCGGTATGGGTCTGTGGTCTGTTAGGAACCAGGCCACACAGCAGGAGGTGAGTGGCGGGCCAGCGAGCAAGGAAGCTTCATCTGTATTTACAGCTGCTCCCCATCGCTCACATTACCACCTGAGCTCTGCCTCCTGTCAGCATTATGGTGAGTTGTATAGTTATTTCATTATCTATTACAATGTAATAATAATAGAAATAAAGTGCTCAATAAATGTAATGCGCTTGAATCATCCTGAAACCACACCCCCTCTCCAATTCCGTGGAAAAGTTGTCTTCCATGAAACTGGTCCCTGGTGCCAAAAAGGTTGGGGACCACTGGTGTAAATAAATAAAGAAATGAAGGGCACAATTTACTATAAATTTACAATTTATAGCTTAGGGTTCACTGCAGGGGGGAAGATTTCCAAGATATTGTAGATCCTGATACTTTATGGCAGGAGTTACTGTGCCAATCCAGAGAGGCTAGGGATTCACTGAAGATTTTAATCTAACTAGGATAAGGAACGGATGTGATCTGTTTTTAGATTTAGAAAGCCCACACTGACAGATCTGACCTGAGAAAAAGTAACTTAATTTTATAGTGATTGCTTAGTTTACTTGCTGAAAATGGAAGAGATGACAATTCAAATCAGTGAGAGCATAAAATGAAGTCAAAATTATGTGTGCAGGGGCTTCCCTGGTGGCGCAGTGGTTGAGAGTCCGCCTGCCGATGCAGGGGACACGGGTTCGTGCCCCGGTCTGGGAAGATCCCACATGCCGCGGAGCGGCTGGGCCCGTGAGCCATGGGCGCTGAGCCTGCGCGTCCGGAGCCCGTGCTCCGCAACGGGAGAGGCCACAACAGTGAGAGGCCCGCGTACCCCAAAAAAAAAAAAAAAAAAAAAAAAAATTATGTGTGCAGACTTTGTCCTTGCTTACCAGTTGAGAAAGAAGTACACATTGAAACTAAGAAAAAAAAGACTAATGATGAGATTAAAGCCATCTGGAAAAAAAAAGAGAACAGATTCTTGGGTGCCTGAAGAGAGAAAACACAGAGATGCAGGAAAAATTAGCTTGGAGGGAAATAATAAAGAGCTTTGGAGAAAAAAGCCAAGTTTGAATAAAAGATGTACAGGAAACAGAAATAAAAGCCTAAAGCAAGACGAAAAAGATATTTTACTAAAAGATGGAAACGGAGCGGGAAGGTTTGACCCAATTGAATGACCCTAACATGTGGAATCAGCCATTAATCGAGTCAAAGAAGAAAGGGTACAAAAGCCCATTGCCAACTCATACAGAAGCTCAGTTTTTAATTTGTCTTTTCCTACATACTGCAATATGTGAAGCAATCTAGTTAGACAAAACACGTTCGTTATAGTCTGTATAATTTCCCCACAAACAAAAATGTTTTGTGCAAAATGTTAAGTGTACTACACAATATTGAGCTCTTTCCTAAGGATTCATGTGTGCTTTGCTGTGTAACACTTAGGCATGGGTAGAATCCTAAAAGGATTTACTTCTGATGAGCAGTCATAACTTTAAAGCTCACTGTTTATAAACTACATTATTTAGATATTTTATTAGAGTTGTTAGATATTTTATTGGAAACATAAAAGAGAAGAATTTTCGATGGGGCTATCAGTGTTTTCTGATTTGATCCATGTAAGAATTTTCTGTGCTTTCTGGAGGCATTATGAATAGTATAACATCTCAGCACAGTAGATGTAAGTGGATGGGGCAGTGGGTAGCCACATTTGTTGTGCGGTCTGAAGGATTTTAGAAAAACTCCAAATTCTGTCTCTTGCCCAGGTTGTCAGTGCTTGAAAATCCTGAGGATTTTTTTTTTTTAGTAAGTATTTTCCATTCCTTGCTGACCTGAAGCCCAAATATTCCTTGATGTCGTTAAGGTCTTTATTAAAGCCTATGAATTTAATCGTTGTGGAAGCGTGGAATTGTGGAGCTAAAAATAAGCTTAAAGATCCAAATTCACCTCTCTCAGCCCAGGTAGTTTAGGTAACTGGTCCCAAATCACAATTGTGGACACAGAACTAGCTCAGTTTATATGCGTCCTCGTTGGTTGCTTTTACTTAGTGATGGTGGATCGTTTTTCCTGAGAAGCAAGACCCAAGGACCTGAGAGTCTTGGGCTTCATGTGGGCACAGAAAGGACAAAATGGGTGAAGGTGGAAGGTAGAAATAGAAGAGGGATTTCACCTTCTTCTCGGTTGGTTGGCTGCTATTGTCTTTTGAACATGCAGAGGAAAAGGGTAGTTTGGCATAAAGTCTACTAAGGTTTTGAATCATTTCCTCCCCAATAGAAGTATTTACAGTCTTTAACTTGGATGTTATCTACTTTATAAAGGAGAAGCTAACTTGTTTGGGACTTTCTCTTTCCTTTGTGTTAGTGTCTCAAGCAACAAACTTTCTCTGCTGCACTGCAGAGTTGTTGCACTAAACACAAGACTCAGGCCATGAAATTCAAGTATTTTCCAGTATTTTCTTCTTCTCCAGCTGTGTTCTCTGATTACAGAGTTAGTGTTTGGAACTCTCACTCTTTAAATGACCCTTATATATATTCCAGTGACCAGGAAACCTGCAGCTTTTCCCTTACCCTTTTAAAGTGCCATTTCAGTGCTTAGAAAACATTTCATCCATCAGCGGTATCAATACTTTTCATGCTGTGAAAGTTGTCTGTCCTGGCTTCTTGCACAAATAATGAGCATGCAGAGCTGACCCAAATTCTACAAAAGAACTGCATAATATAAGCTAATCATTATATAAAAAGGGCATCGAGTGGCTCTATAATAAATTTTGAGGGATCTACAAAATAAAATGCACACCATGTCAGCTCTTTAATACGTCTTGTCAGTGTTAGGAAAAACGTATTTTCTTTTACTATTTCCTGTTCTCTCCAAATTTCTCTCCTAAATAAGAGTTTCAGTGCTTAGTGTAAAAAATATAAACAGTAGATATAAATATAAAAAATGAATGGTAGTTTCCAAAGAGAGTTCCTATCCAAAGAAATAAGTACTGAAACTATGGTATGTTTCTTCATCTGTAGGTATTCATAGAGAATGTGTACACACACACACACACACACACACACACACACACACACACGCATTTATAAAGTGGAACATGACATACGTTTTATTCTATAACCTGCATTTTCCCATAATAATATACCATGGGAATCTTTCTGTTTCATAAAAAGAAACCTATGTAATCATTTTAAATGGATATATGTCCCATGATGTAGTTAACTAGTTATCTATTGATGAACACATAGGTTATGTCCCAAAGTTTTCATTATTACGAGCTGAGTCACCCATGTCTGTCCAAGGCACACAATTATAGCATCCCAATAAATTGCCACCACCTTTCCTTTTTGCCTTCCTGGCACTTCCTGTTTGTGCCATGTAGCTGGCTCTTTAATATGCTCTTTGTTGTACCTGGCACTGTTAGTATATATTTTAATATATGTTCAGTTTTTCTGTGCTGTGTGTAAGCCCCCTGGAGAATGGAATTAGGTCTTCTATTTCTTTATTTCCTCTCCCTTAATGTGTAACACAGACCATTGATATTGTAGGAGATCCTCAAATATGAATACTTGATTTTTATTTCAGTTTGATTTGTGGCCTCTAGGTAGCTTCCCATGTTCTAGGCTTTTGCTGTTTATTTTATTCCATCCAGATTTATCTGTTCTTTGATTTATCCCCTTTTAAATATATACACCTAAATACAGGATGGTTAATACAATTAGACTTTTATAAACTAATAATGAAAATACAAAAAAAAAAGTACTTCCAATGTTCCAGGAACTTTTCTCACATATATTAATTCATATTCAAACATATTAATTCATTTGTTCCTTACAACAGCCAAATGACATAGGTTTAGTTAATAACCCCATTTATAAGTGGGGAACTTGAGGCATAGAAAGACTAAATTACTGCCCAAACAAATAGGGGCAGAACCAGTATTCCAACCTTGATAACTTCGCTCCAAATAAATGTACTTATCTATAAATGTACTTAGTGAAAGCTTCTGGTTCAATCTGTTTGCACCGTTACCATTACAGAGACCTGAAGAGATGGGACCTAAGAAACAAACTTCAAGCACTGTGAGGAGGGGAGATGCTGCAAACAGGCTTCTTCTTAGATCTCGTGGGAGATGCGCTGCCCCTTTGCCTTCATTAGGGATTCCCTCTGCATACTTTAAGACCATATAAGTCTGAAAATGAAATGCCCTTAATAGTCCAAATGCAAAAAGGATCTCAGAACTGTCTTAGTCATTGAGACTTCAGATATAATACCCCATATTAGTGGCTCCAAATATATACAGTTACAATTTTATGCCATAATCATCCGTAAAAACCGCACAAAGCAGTATGTTTGCAGAGTAGGTTTGGTTGCAGGATGCTGAATCAAGCATTTGGAAAGGGTCTTCCTTCTTTTTGCTTACCACCAGTAAGCATGCATTGGACGCGATCCTGGGCAAGTCACACCTCTTACAATCTAATTTTCCCTTTAAAATGAGCTGTTTGGAATGAGTGATCTCCAGGGCCTTCCTAAATAAGACGGTCAATGACAATCTGATATTAAATACTTCGAAATGAACGTGTCAAGTAGAAACCTTAGAGCAGGTAGAATGAGAAATAAGTCAGCTGATAGTGACAGGGTCTTCTTTACTCTTCATCTTCCCTTGCAGGGTCTTGGGGCCAATTAGACTAGTGCTCTCCACAAAGCCAGATGACTTCACCAAACCCAAGTTTCTCCTGAATTTAAATGGTTTGGCTGACACGAATATTTTAGGTGTAAAGAATAACAAGGTGATTTTTGACAACAGTCAGAAATGAACTCTTCTGTGTGTGTGTGGGAAGAGGTAAGGTAATTGCTAGCATGGCTTTTGGGGTCCTTTTTGGCTGTTGGCTCCTGCAGGAATAATGTACATTAAGATAGTATTATTGCCTCTTTGACTACAACTAGCTCAGTGCTTCCCAACTGAGGTCAATATTGGCTCCCCAGGGACATTTGGTAATATCTAGAGACATTTTGATTGTCACAGCTGGGAGTGGGGTGGGGGAACAGTGTGCCACTGGCATCCAGTGTGTAGGCCAAGGACCCTGCTAAACACTGCTTCCTAAAATGCACAGGACAGCCTCCACAGTAAAGAACTATCCAGCCCCAAATGTCATTAGTGCCGTGGTTGAGAAAGCCTAGACTAGCTAACACATGGAGAAGGTCTAGGCTGAGGAAAAGATAATAACCTGTGGGTCTTGGTTCACATGCAATTTCATTTTGTAAAGTCAGAAACCTGTGTAATGACAACCGAATGAGCTTAGAGAATATATTGCTGAGAAGCATTTTAAACTAGTAAGATAATTTAGGTTTAATGAGCCCTACGACCTTTATAAATATCTCCCCCCAAACTTTCTTTTAAAAAATAAATTGAATTATGAAACTCATCTGCTTAGAACACTTTAAATAGATTGCTCTCAGGAAAAATGCACACTTCTTGGTGGCCCACAAGGCTCTGCATGAGCTGGTCCCAACTCACAGGGCTCCTTGTCTGTCCTTCTCCCCGTACTAGCCCTTTAGCTCTTCAAATGCATGATGCTGTTCCTATTTAGAGTCTCCACCCACATTGCCATTCCTCCCTCTGTCTAGAACATAACTTTCCACCCGCAGGCCCTCTTCCTGCACCTGCTTGTCCTTAGCTCACATGTTGGCGTCTCTTGTGAGTGTTTCACTAGAGCTCTTCCTAATCTAAAGTAGGTTCTGTGTATTATTCTCTACATTTTAGAATATTTATCACACTTCTAATCATATATTTTTATGAGTTTGTGTGTTAATATTTAGCTCCCTTCGTGGCTCTAAGATCCACGAGGGGAAAAAAATTGATGCTGTTTCTTCTTTTGTAACTTCCCCAAAAGTATTGATTGCCTCATCTATACGTATTTACTGGGATGACAAATATAAGATACATTATCTTTTTAATGTGGTTAGAATAGGTAATATGAGTTCTACCCTCTTAACACATTTTTAATTATACAGTGCAATATTGTTAACTGTAAGCACTCTGTGGTCAGCCAGTCTCTAGAACGTTCTGACAGTGCTTTTGCACCTTGCATCTCCAGTGTTTAACTTAAGATCTGCTCAGAGTAGGTCCTCAATAAATATTTATTGGATAAATAAAAGAGACTGGCTTTGAGTCATGGGGGAAGATGATGTCTCTGTCCTTTTTCCCCTCAGACATAACCACAATTTACCACAGTGCTCTCGGAAAGGAAGTTCCTCTGTTGGGTACAAGGAGCAGACGTCTTTACCAGGGGCTCCATTCTTTCTCTGAGGCAGAAATAGATAAGTATCCAAAAAGGAGAGAACATTTGTTCAATGCTGTGTGTTCAACCTGGAGTTGATGTTTCTTGCTGCTGCCTTGTGATACAACTACATCTAGCTAGAAGTGCTGCTTCTCTCTGTAATAACAAGGACAAAAGGGGCAAGACAGTTCTTTCCCAAAGTTTAGGATTAGAACAGTAGAGCATCTCTACTTGAGTTGAAGAAAAACAGTCCTAAGTGATATCCACATGTCAACTGATCTTTGATAGGAAGATTCCTATGAGCACCATTGCCCATGTACGTTTAGGGTTTTGATTGACAAGGATTTAAAAAGAGCTCAGGACCTCAAGAAGTTATCTAGTTTATGCACATCCTTCTTGAGGCAAATAAAGCTTTATTAACATTTACAGCTGGAATAATCTGATTAGCATCCTGATATTCTGATTGCTGGTAGCCTGGTCTGCCTTCCTGTTTATTATCAGCACATCATCTTTGTGTTCCAAAGAACTGGGACTGACCTGGAACACTTAGTTCTTCTGAGTAAAATCATAAAGATATGTTTTCCTTTTTTAGTTCTCCGAATGTCTGGCCTACATTTTATCTTTTTGTTATCATGTAAAAGAACATTGTATTCTACTTATGGTTTATTATAAGAGAAGATTATGTCTCTGTGTGTAGATATATATGATCTCCAGTTTCTATTGGGTCAAGGTATCTATATATAATGAAATGTATTCTCACAGTGAAAATCCTTTTATATAGATTTTGTTCAGATACAGAATTTAATTTTATAAAATGGATAAATTAAATCAATAGAGAGGTCAAAACTTTTTTTCTAGCACTATAATTCTTTCTGTTTGAGGTTAACAAGATGATCCTAATGCCTTTAGTCTCTAATCCAAGAAGCTACAAATAGTTCTTTTTAAAAAATGCTAAATTTGAAATTATTTTAAAATATGAATTCCTGATAAGTATATCTGCTTTGTTGTGGTTCGAATCTTAACTGTCTAATGTTTTGAATTCAGATCATATGTTTTACCTATTCACTATTGTCTTGTGAATAAAAACAATGATCCTGATTCAAAGATGGTATTTCCCTTATTAATGACAAGAAAAATTTTTCAGAAATATCAAATTGCCCATTGAAATAAACATAGAGTAAAATTTCACTGGATATTCTAATTATTTAAAGCATGGCGTAAATCAGTAAATGTGTATTTTTATTATCAGCATCATTACCATTATCACTTTGAATACTATTATTGTCATCACTGCTGCCCTCATCATCATTGTTGTGCAGTTTTCCTTTTCTTCCTCCTCGTCCTCCTTTTCCAATTCACAAAAGGCTAACAAAAATTTCCAAAGAAATACCTTAATATCTACTTTAAGAAACAGTTAAGAATAGACAGCATAATTTTATAAGTTGAATCATTCTGCTGAAAGTTTTTAAGCATATTCTCTTAAATAAGTTAAGCTCAAATTCTCTGTATTCGTTTTCTGTTGCTGTAACAAGTACCACAAACTTCATGGCTTAAAACAACATACATTTATTATCTCATAGTTTCTGAGGGTTAGGAGTCCAGGCATGAGTTAATTGGATCTTCTGCTCGGGGTCTCCCAAGGCTGCAGTCAAAGTGTAGGCAGGGCTGTGATAGCATCTGAGGCTCAGGGTTCTTGTCCAGGATTATTCACACTGGTGGCACAATTCAGTTCCTTGCAACTGTAGAACTGAAACCCTATTTTCTTGTTGGCTGCTGGCTGGAGACTACTTCACGTCCTAGAGACAGCCTGCTGTTCCTTGCCATGTGGCCCTATTCATGACATGGGATTTGCATCTTCAGTCTCTCTCATACTCAAATCTCTATCTTCAAGAAAAGCATAGTTCTCTGTAAGGATTCACATGAGTAGGTCGGGCCCATCCAGGATAACCTCTCTTTTGATTAACTGAACGTTAACAGACTACTAACCTAATCAGAAGAGTGAAATCCCATTATGTTCACAACTCCCACCCACTCTTAGGGAGAAGAGATCACGCAGGGTATATGTACCAGGGGGCAAAATCTTGGGGCTATCTTTTAATTCAGTCTACCACACTCTTTAAGCTGCTTATTAATTTCTTCAGCTCTTCCCTATAGAGAGAAGCTAGGAGCCACATGTGGTCATTTAAACTGAAATGAATTAAAATTATATAAAATTACAAATTCAGTTTCTTAGTTGCACTAGCCACATTTTACAAGGTCAATCAATAGTCATATGTGGCTAGTGGCTGCCACATGGCAGTGGAAAGTGCAATTATAGAACATTTCAACTATCACAGAAAGTTCTATTTGGGGTTAAGGTATTAATACTTCGTATGAATTATCACTTCAATATAGCATAGCTAATAAGACTTTTATTGTCTTAGAAGACTGAGTAAAACTGGAAATTTTAAACATTATTATACAGGTAAGAGAAGGCATTTTTAAAGAGAGTATTTTCATATGTATCAAGTCATACCACAGAGGTGGTATTTTCTGGTCTTCTCAGAGTCTGAGCCTCAGGGACAGTTTCTTGGTATTGTCTCTTTGCTGTGGCTAATTTCAGTAATAGAACATTACCAACACCACAGGAAGTCCTATTGAGGAGTGCTCCATAGGAACCCATAAAAAGGACAAAATTCAATCTAACATGTAGCTAGAACAGTGCTGTCCAATGGAACATTCTCTGATGACAGAAATGCTGTTTATACGATACTCACTAGCTACATGTAGCTATTGAGCACTCGAAATATAGTTAGTAAGGAACTAAATTCCTAGTTTTATTTGATTTTAATTATGAATTTATTAAATAAATAACAATTTTAAAAGATACATGTGGCTAGTGGTTACCATATTGGACAGTCCAGGTCTAGAGTATCATACATTTTCTATCACTGGAGTCCCTAAATGAAGTTGGATACTGTTTTGCCATTGGCTCATATGTAACATCTGGGCGCTTTTAGGTTGGCGGTGGGAAGATGATTGGGTAGATGAGGGAGAGACAATGTAAGGTGCTTAATCTTCATTATGTTTTAGACAGTTTTGAAAGTCTAAGAAAAGAGGATGAAAAGTAAAATCTCCTAGTTTTAAATCTTATTTTAGATTCAAGTTAGCTTTTCATCTGTAGCAATTTGTTTGCCTTTAGAATGTTACAGCTTTATTCAGCTGGAAGAAATTTTCTCACAGTGTTTTCTCCTCACATTCACTTGCCTTTTGCTTTGTTACATTTAATTAAATCTCCCCTTAAGGCAGATGGGAGGGAAAACATCAAGTAAACATGTTCCACTTCAGAACTTGTGCTTCCCCAAAAGGTATAATTTGTAACTTAATAAACACAGCCACATTGTGATTTAATTAACAAGTCACGGCAAGAAACAAAATAGTAAGTCTGTGATTTATTTTAATATGATGAAAATGGAAGATTTCTTTTACATGAACATTTAAAGTGGAGCAAAATCAAATTTAGCTCAGCGTACCATCTCTAGATGTGCTGATATGCTGTCACAAAACACACACTGACTATGTACACCTATTTTTAGGGATGAAGATTTCCAGCATGCTAATATGTTTAGGTATCATTTCCAGACACTCAGCTTCTTAGGAACTGGACCAACTGTTGAAACTGCATGGCACTCATAATGATAACTATCTCTGAATTAACAACAACATGCAAAGTCCAAGTCAAACAGGCAAGCATATTTTGTAGTTACATTTCAGCATAGCCAGAGTTTGCCATTTCTATTATATATATATTATTTTTGTTTGTTTATTTTTTTTGCTTATGGGCCAGAATGCCACAGAATGAAATGTCACAACTGAAGATTTCTAAGAAAGAATGTACCACAGAACTTGGCTCCATATGCACCATAGAGGTTAGAGAAGGCCACTTTGGGCACTGGCTTTGGTCCAATTACAAGTTCGAATTCCAGTTACCAACCAGAGCTACAAAGAGAATGAATTTAGAAAACAAACTCTGAAGAGTTCTGTACTTTGCCTAGTAGCTAAGAGCCAAGGAACATTTCCACCCACCATATTCTCTGTGTCTTGTTGCCTTATTTTTTCCTTGAGCTACAGAGTGATAAGTAGGATTGGAAGGTAGGGATGTACAGCAGGATAATGATACTTTGAAATATCACCTAAATATTCTTCTTTGTAGGTAATTCACTTTATTCTTCTCCCTTGCAACCTTTCAACACTCACATTAGACTGTGAAGTTGAGACTTATTGCCATGGAAAATAAGGAGAATGGGGATATATCTGAAAATAAACATTTTTGACTGAGTCAACAAAAGAATTTTATTTAAATATAGAGTAGAGGGAGGGGACCTTCCAGATGGCAGAGGAGTAAGACATGGAGATCATCTTCCTCCCCACAAATACATCAAAAATACACCTACACGTGGAACAACTCCTGCAGGACACCTACTGGACGCTGGCAGAAGACCTCAGACCTCCCAAAAGGCAAGAAATTCCCCACGTACCTGGGTAGGGCAAAAGAAAAAAAGAACAGAGACAAAAGAGTAGAGCACCGCCTAAACGAGCTCCAGAGATGCGCATGAGCCGAGGCTATCAGCTTGGACCCCAGAGATGGGCATGAAACACTGCTGCTGCTGCTGCAGCCACAAAGAATCCTGTGTGCAAGCACAGGTCACTATCCACATCCCCCCCAGGAGCCTGTGCAACCTGCCATTGCCAGGGTCCCTGGGCTGAGTGAGCCAGAGCCCCCAGTCAGCAGCTGCTTTAACCCTGTCCTGTCTGGGTGGGAACAGATGCCCTCAGGTGACCTGCACTCAGAGGCGGGGCCAAACCCAAAGCTGAAACCCAGGAGCTGTGCTAACAAAGAAGAGAAAGGGAACTCTCTCCCAGCAGCCTCAGAAGCAGCAGATTAAATCCCCACAATCAACTTGATATACCCTGCATCTGTGGAATACCTGAATAAGCACCAAATCAACCCCAAATTGAGGGAGTGGACTTAGGGGACAACTGCAGACTTGGGGTTTGCGGTCTTTGACTTGTTTCTGATTTTTATGTTTATCTTAGTATAGTTTTTAGCACTTGTTATCATTGGTGGATTTCTTTATTGGTTTGGTTGCTCTCTTCTTTTTAAAAAATATTTTTAATTTTTTTAATATTAATAATTTTTGTTTTTTTAATAATTTATTTTTATTTAATGCTTTTTTTTCTCCCTTTTCTTCTGAGCTGTGTGGCTGACAGGGTCTTGGTGTTCTGGCCTGGTCTCAGGCCTGAGCCTCTGAAGTGGGAGAGCCAAGTTCAGGACACTGGTCCACCAGAGACCTCCTGGCCCTACATAATATCATTCAGCAAGAGCTCTCCAGAAATCTCTGTCTCAGTGCTAAGACCCATCTCCACCCAATGGCCAGCAAGCTCCAGTGCTGGACGCCCCATGCCAAACAACTAGCAAGACAGGAACACGACCCCACCCGTTAGTAGAGAGGGTGCCTAAAATCATACTAAGGTGACAGACACCCCAAAACACACCAGACACAGCCCTGCCCACCAGAAAGACAAGATCCAGCCCCATCCATGAGAACACAGACACCAGTCCCCTCCACCAGGAAGCCTACACAACCCACTGAACCCACTGAACTACCTTATCCACTGGGGGCAGACACCAAAAATAACACGAACTATGAACATGCAGCCTGCGAAAAGGAGACCCCAAATACGGTATGTTAAGCAAAATGAGAAGAAAGAGAAATACACAGCAGATGAAGGAGCAAGGTAAAAACCCACCAGACCAAATGAAGAGGAAATAGGCAGTCTACCTGAAAAAGAATTCAGAGTAATGATGGTAGAGATGATCCAAAGTCTTGGAAATAGAATGGAAAATACAAGAAATGTTTAACAAGAACCTAGAAGAACTAAAGAGCAAACAAACAATGATGAACAACACAGTAAATGAAATTAAAAATTCTCTAGAAGGAATCAATAGAATAACTGAGGCAGAAGAACAGATAAGTGACCTGGAAGATAAAATAGTGGAAATAACTACTGCAGAGTAGAATAAAGAAAAAAAGAATGAAAAGAATTGAAGACAGTCTCAGAGACCTCTGGGACAACATTAAACACTCCAACATTTGAATTATAGGGGTTTCAGAAGAAGAAGAGAAAAAGAAAGGGTCTGAGAAAATATTTGAAGAGATTATAGTTGAAAACTTCCCTAACATGGGAAAGGAAATAGTCAATCAAGTCCAGAAGTGCAGAGTGTCCCATACAGGATAAATCCAAGGAGAAACACACCAAGACACATATTAATCAAAGTATCAAAAATTAAATACAAACAAAAAATATTAAAAGCAGTAAGAGAAAAGCAACAAGTAACGTACAAGGGAACCCCAAACAGTTAACAGGTGATCTTTCAGCAGAAAGTCTGCAAGCCAGAAGGGAGTGGCAGCACATATTTAAAGTGATGAAAGGGAAAAAACCTACAACCAAGATTACTCTACCCAGCAAGGATCTCGTTCAGATTCGAAGGAGAAATTAAAACCTTTACAGACAAGCAAAAGTTAAGAGAATTCATCACCACCAAACCAGCTTTACAACAAATGCTAAAGGAACTTCTCTAGGTATGAAACACAAGAGAAGGAAAAGACCTACAAAAACAAACCCAAAACAAATAAGAAAACAGTAATAGGAACATACATATTGATAATTAACTTAAATGTAAATGGATTAAATGTTCCAACAAGAAAACATAGACTGGTTGAATGAATACAAAAAGAAATGCTATATATATGCTGTCTACAAGAGACCCACTTCAGACCTAGGGACACATACAGACTGAAAGTGAGGGGATGGAAAAAGATATTCCACACAAATGGAAATCAAAAGAAAGCTGGAGTAGCAATTCTCGTATCAGATAAAAGAGACTTTAAAATAAGGAATGTTATAAGAGACAAGGAAGGACACTACCTAATGATCAAGGGATCAATCCAAGAGGAACATATAACAATTGTAAATATTTATGCACCCAACATAGGAGCACCTCAATACATAAGGCAAATGCTAACAGCCATAGAAGGGGAAATTGACAGTAAGATAATCATAGTAGGGGACTTTAACATCCCACTTTCACCAATGGACAGGTCGACCAAAATGAAAATAAATAAGGAAACACAAGCTTTAAATGACTCATTAAGTAAGATGGAGTTAATTGATATTTATAGGACATTCTATCCAAAAACAACCGAATATACTTTCTTCTGAACAAAATACCTAGGAATAAACCTACCTAATGAGACAAAAGACCTGTATGCAGAAAACAGTAAGAAACTGATGAAAGAAATTAAAGATGATAGAAACAGATGGAGAGATGTACATACCATGTTCTCGGATTGGAAGAATCAGTATTGTGAAAATGACTATACTACCCAAAGCAATCTACAGATTCAAGGCAATCCCTATCAGACTACCAATGGCATTTTTCACAGAACTAGAACAAAAAATTGCAGAATTTGTATGGAAACACAAAAGATCCTGAATAGCCAAAGCAATCTGGGGAAAGAAAAACGGAGCTGGAGGAATCAGGCTCCCTGACTTCAGACTATACTACAGAGCTACAGTAATCAAAACAATAAGGTACTGGCACATAAACAGAAATATAAATCAATGGAACAGGATAGAAATCCCAGAGGTAAACCCATGTACATATGGTCACCTTATCTTTGGTAAAGGAGGCAAGAATATACAATGGAGAAATTACAGCCTCTTAAAAAAGTGGTGCTGGGAAAAGTGGACAGCTACATGTAAAAGAATTAAATTAAAGCACTCCCTAACACCGTACACAGCAATAAACTCAAGATGGATTGAAGACCTAAATGTAAGTCCAGACACTATAAAACTCTTAGAGGAAAACATAGGGAGAACACTCTATGACACAAATCACAGCAAGATCCTTTTGGACCCACCTCTTAGAGAAAAGGAAATAAAAACAAAAATAAACAATTGGGACCTAATGAAACTTAAAACCTTTTGCACAGCAGAGGAAACCATAAACAAGACAAAAAGACAACCCTCAGAATGGGAGAAAATTTTTGCAAATAGAGCAACAGACAAAGGGTTAATCTCCAAAATATGCAAGCAGCTCATGCAGCTCAATATTAAAAAAAACAAACAACCCAATCCAAAGATGGGCAGAACACCTAAACTGACATTTCTCCAAAGAAGATATACAGATTGCCAACAAACACACGAATGGATGCTCAACATCACTAATCATTAGAGAAATGGAAATCAAAACTACAATGAGGTATCACCTCACACTAGTTAGAATGGCCATCATCAAAAATCTACAAACAATAAATATTGGAGAGGGTGTGGATAAAAGGGAACCTTCCTGCACTGTTGATGGGATTGTAAATTGATACAGCCAGTATGGAGAACAGTATGGAGTTCCTGAAAAAACTAAGAAGTAGAACTACTGTATGACCCAATAATCCCATACTGGGCGTATACCCTGAGAAAACCATAATTCAAAAAGAGTCATGTACCACAATGTTCATTGCAGCTCTTTTTACAATAGCCAGGACGTAGAAGCAACATACATGTCCATCGACAGGTGAATGGATAAAGAAGATGTGGCACATATATACAATGGAATATTACTCAGCCATAAAAAGAAACGAAATTGAGTTATTTGTAGTGATGTGGATGGACTCAGAGTCTGTCATACAAAGTGAAGTAAGTCAGAAAGAAAAAATCAAATACCGTATGCTAACACATATATATGAATCTGTAAAACATAAATCCTTCTGATTAACCAAGGAGAGGAGAGGAATAAAGATGCAGATGTAGAGCATGGGTTGAGGACACGGGGAAGGGGAAGGGTAAGCTGGAACGAAGTGAGAGAGTAGCATTGACATATATACACTACCAAATGTAAAATATATAGCTAGTGGGAAGCAGCTGCAAAGCACAGGGAGATCAGCTCGGTGCTTTGTGACCACCTAGAGGGGTGGAATAGGGAGGGTGGGAGGGAGACACAAGAGGGAGGGGGTATGAGGATATATGTATACATATAGCTGATTCAGTTTGTTACATAGCAGAAACTAACACAACATTGTAAAGCAATTATACTCCAATAACAATGTTTAAAAGAAAAGAATATGAAAGAATATATATTTAAAATGTATAACTATCACTTTGCTGAACAGCAGAAATTAACACAATTTTAAATCAATTAGACTTCAATAAAATAAATTTCTTTTAAATAAAAAAGATTAAAAAATATAGAACAGACACAATAGTGTAAAAGCAAAATGCACTTGACTTGCAAGAAGCAGGCACTTGAAAGAAAAATGATTTATGGATTTATCTTGGTAGACCCAGAGCTTTCTGGAATCACACAGTGGAAGGGTGCAGGGTGCAACAAAGAGTGGGTTTTTGTTTGTTTTAACTAGAAAGAAAGCAGATGAAGAAAATGAGAGGCGTTGACAGTTTGAAAATGTGCAGGAAGGTCTGGCACAAACATGGGGCTTTATTTGTTCATTCATTCAACTGTGCTTTGCATTGTTTTAGACACTATATACTAAATTGGAGTAGGCTTGAGACAATATGAGAGGAAAGAATTGGAAAGAATGAGTCTAATGAAGTTTCGAGAGATGTTCTTTAAGAAGTGGGAAGATATGGGGGAAATAGAGTCAAGAGGCAGAGTTTTAGTTAAAAGTTTTTAAGATGAAATGAATAATAGCATGTTATATTCTGATAGGAATAACCCAGTAGAAAGGGGGAAATTGTCAATACAGGAGAGAAGAAAAGCTCATTGTGACAATGTTCTTAAATAAGTGAAAGGGGATGGGAATGAGAGGTTGGGTTTAGTTGGAAGTAACAGGAACACTAGAATTGAAGGTGGATGTGATAGTAGAATTGGAAATGCAAGCAAACAGAATATAACATTATTTGAAGATTATACTTACATAGAAATAATGCATTGAATATTTAGGAAAATAAATTCAGATTGGAAGGGATTTCAGTTGTGAAAGATGAAGTTGTCTGGGAATCCTGACTTTAAAGGCATTAGAGAAGCCCAGTCGTTTACAACTGGAGGTGATTTTGCCTCCGCCAGTGCCTAAGGAGATTCGGTTCTATATGGAGATGTGTTTTATTGTCCCACCTAATGGAGGGGATGCCACAGACATCTAGCACGTAGAGGTGAAAGGCATTGTCTAAAAGACAGCCCCCGCCACAAAGAATTATTCCGCCCAAAGTGTGATTAGTGCCAAGGTTGAGAAACTCTGGCAGGAGCCAGTCTACCTGATCTCTACCAAAATGTGCTGGAGCTTTCAAGGGTACAGTTAATTTTGTTTGGTCTTTAGAGCCAAATAGAGGAGGAAGAAGAAAAACACCAGGCCCCAATCCAGAGCATTGAATATTGACTTTTAGAAGGTATCTGGCCAGGTAACATGCTGTGGGGAATTCTCCTATCTGAAAGCATGAAACCTTTGGCTTAACTATGTGGCTCAGTCACCACCCTAAACACATTTATGTTGAATAGGCTCACTCAGATTCTAGGCAGTCACCACACTAAGCTAATTCAACAAGTCCTATGAGAAACAAATGTATACAGGTATTCTAGGTCAGCCTAAACACCAAAATGAGGTTTACTGATGAATTAGTTACTGAGGAAAACAAACTTATTTGAACACCATCTTTTGAAGTCATACATTTTGATGCTTAATATGCATCTTCATAGTTCAAATGAGAGTAATGAAGATGTATTTTCATAAACTTTATATGATCACATCCAAAAATTATTTAATAGTTAATAAAATAAGCCTCAGACAAAATAAGGATTTGAAAATTTGCCTATTTCAGATGCACATGTCACATCTGGCACATGTTTTGGTAAAATTTGAAGTGGATTCTTTATAACATTATAGGCAGAGTGAAGGGAATGGGGATAAGAGAAAGGTTTGAAAGACCAGAAAATTTTAGTATTTACAAACTTGAAGACTGTTGTGAAATATCATCTTGCACCTAACTAAGGTTTGCTTGAATACTTCCTAAAAGTCGTCTAAGTACTAGGACCAATGTAAACGCTCCTATCTTGTTTGACAACCTTTCTTGTTTTTCAGATTCACTGGATTATAGTAACTGCAAGAAGGGATAGTCAAAACCAATTAACACATGCATCCTAATATTAGCTTTACATAGTTACACATAATAACACAGGTAAACTATATTAAAAAAATCAGCTGTCTCTAAACAATATCAGACTGAAATACAGCATATAAATGTTTATTGTAAAATGCCTTAAAATCTTTTTAAAAGAAAGCAAAGCATAAATTATACAGCAACATCAAAATATTTAGTGACATATGCCTTAAAAACGAAGAATGACTTCAATTTCTCTTACATACGTTCTTTTATTTTCAAACTCCTTTTAAAGAGCCTTCTTTATTATGTCAACTTCAGCTATAAATTGATCTTTAATCCATTTGTCTATATTTGTTCTCTGCCCACTATATGCAAAACACTGACTTGGGCCTGGAGAGTCAGTGATAAGTAACATGCTGTACTTGTTCTAAGGGCTTTATAGTCTAGCAGGATAGAGAGAAGTAACAACAATATAATGTAAGTTCCATGTCAAGGGTAACCATGAAGATACAATGACAGGTCAAAGAAAGGAGTACTTAACCCAGACTTGGAAGCTTTGTGAGGAGGGTGAGTTCGTGAAATTCTAAGCTGCACTCTGAAGGAAGGATAAACAGTAGCTGCCTAGGGAAGTGGAGTGAGAGAGGAGGAGGTCATTTCAGTGAAAGGGAACAGCCGTTCAGATCAAATGTTCAGATATGGGATAGAGGATGGTGTATTGGAAGAAACATAAATGGTTCAATATGACATTAATCTAGAAAATGGAAGAGACTAATGGGATTGTGCTATGGTCTGAATGCTTGTATCCCTGCAAATTCATATGTTGAAATCCTAACCCCACAGGTGTTAGGAGGTAGTACCTTTTGGAGGTGATTAGGTCATGAGGGTGGAGCCCTCATGAATGGGATTAGTGATTTTGTAAAAGAGATCACACAGAGCTTCCTAGAGTCTTCTACTGTGTAAAGATACAAGGAGAAGGTGCTGGATATGAACCAGAAAGAGGGTCTTTACTCAACCATGCTGACATCCTGATCTTGGGCTTCCAGCTTCCAAACTGTGAGAAATACATTTCTGTTACTTATATGCTACCCAGTCTGTGCTATTTTGTTATAGCAGCCCAAAGGGACTAACAGATTGCTGAAGATAGAGAGGCAATCAGGGGCCAGAGCACCAAAGGCACTTTATCCTGAGAGCATTGGGGAGTCACTAGGATGTATTACTCTGTGGAACAACTTGATCAGGTTCTAAAATGAAGGATCTACTTATTTTTGCTTTTGTTTTCTTTGCCTGAGGAAACAGATCCAAGAAAATTTTGCTATGACTTATGTCAGTGTTCTGCCTATGTTTTCTTCTAGAAGTTTTATGGTTTCTGGTCCTACATTTAGGTCTTTAGTCCATTTTGAGGTTATTTCTAAATGTTCTAATTTCATCCATTTTGTGAGGAAATGTTCTAATTTCATTCTTTTACATATAGTTGTCCAGTTTTCTCTGCACCACTTATTGTAGCTATCCAGTTTTTCTAGCACCATTATTGTATCTTTTTCCTCATTGTATATTTTTGCCTACTTTGTTATAGATCAGTTGACCGTATGTACATGGGTTTATTTCTGGGCTCTCTATTCTGGTCCATTGATCTATGTGTCTGTTTTTGTGCCAATATCATACTGTTTTGATTACGGTAGGCTTGTAGTATAGTCTGAAGTCAGGGAGTGTGATACCTCTAGCTTTGTTCTTTCTTTCTCAAGATTGCTTTGGCTATTCAAGGCTTTTGTGGTTCCATATAAACTTTAGGATTATTTATTCTAGTTCTGTGAAAAATGTCATGGGTATTTTGATAGGGATTGCATAAAATCTATAGATGCTTTGGGTAGTATGAACACTTTAACAATATTAATTCTTCCAATTCATTAACATGGGATATCTTTCTGTTTCTTTGTATCATATTCCATTTCCTTCATCAACATTTTATAGTGTTCAGACTATAGGTCTTTTGCCTTCTTCGTTAAATTTATTCCTAAGTATTTAGTACTTTTTGATACAGTTTTAAATGGCATTGTTTCCTTGCTTTTTCTTTTTGGTAGTTTATTATTAGCATAAAAGCCTCAAAAAGCTAAAAATAGAACTAGTATATGTTCCAGCAGTTCCACTTCTGGGTATATATCCAAAGAAAATGAAAACACTAATTCTAAGAGATATATTCACCCCAACGTTCATCTTTATAAAAGCCAAGATATGGAAGCAGCCTAAGTGTCCATCAACAGATGAATGGATAAAGAAGTTGTGGTGTATATATACAATGGAATATTATTCAGTCATAAAAAATAACAAAATTTTACCATTTGCAACAACATGGATACACCTGGATGGTATTCTGCTGGGTAAAATAAATCAGAGAAAGATAAATATTGTTATCACTTATATGTGGAATTTAAAAAGTTAAACAAACAGATGAATGTAACAAAACAGAAACAGACTCACAGATATAGAGAACAAACAAGTGGTTAGCAGTGGGGAGAGGGAAAGTGGGAGGGGCAGGATGGGGTAGGGGATTAAGCGGTACAAACTACTATGTATAAAATAAATAAACTACAAGGATATATTGTACAGCACAGGGAATATAGCCAATATTTTATAATAACTTTAAGTGGAGTATAATCTATAAATATTGAACCACTATGTTGTACACCTGAAACTAATATAATACTGTAAATCAACTATATACTTCAATAAAAAAACATAAAATTAAGGATCTATAGCTGCAATTTGAAGAACATATTAGAGAAGGATAAAGTTGGAGTCAGTGTACCCAGTTAAGATGCTCTGCCTTACACTGTGTGGCCTGGACAAAGGTAAGGGAATCTTGATGAGAAGAGTGGGAAAATTTGGCAAATAATTTTGTGGTAAAACGGACATGACTTTGTGATGAGAGGTAAAGGAAATAGAGGGTTTGACAGTGATCTCCACCTCTTTGGTTTAGGAAGTTTGGTTAATGATGATGCCACTGACTGAGGAAGGCCATCCAGAGGTTTGTAGGGAAGATGAGGTCTATGAGCTATTGCACTTAAAGGTATATATTGATTACAGTGGGAATTCAGTTGCACGGTGATGGTTTCTCCTCTGGAATTTCCACATGTCCCATTTTTAGGTATCTAAATGCTACATTTAATAAGATATATTTCTGAAGACAACTAGTAGAATTTGTAAACAAATCCCTCTGATAGCTTATGAGAGGTGTCAACTCAACAATTTATTATTGTTTTCTCAAGCCACCTGGCTCACTAATAAATACATCCTAAATAATGATACATACATTTGCAGAAATGGCCACTAAATGTAGGCTGGGGATGTTAAACTTTTAGCACTCAAGTTGGAGAAAAATATATTTTAAAACTAGATTAAGGTGCTATCAAGAAGTGATATAAGAAGAAGAAGAAACGATATGCATTTAAATTATGTCTTACACAATTCAATAATAATACTAGTAAATATACTTACTGGTAAATATACTCACTAGTAAATAATACATTAAACTCGTAACATTTTATTTCATTGCTGAGAATAAAGAATAAGTGGTAAGAATTAGGTGAATTCTATGTACAGAAGATTTTTGAAATTTCTTGATGTAGTTAAAACAGTATTAATAAGTTGCTTCTTATAGTTTAAATTAATAGCTGATAATAAAATGTTATCTTCAAAATAAATTATTTGTTGCTAGTTTAGATTATTAGGTATTAATGAGTTGCTTGTGCCTTATCCAACACATGCCTTACCCAACAACATTTATTGTCTTTTTTAATGATGACAGGAATTATATTTTTTTCTCCATGGAATTCAAGATCCTAATAGAACTTGTGACAAGGAACGTCTTATGCTAAAATATTGCTAATACAGCTCATTTCTTTCTAAAGAAAGATAAATGCACAGGAGCTGTTTTCCAGTTCTAGGTGTAAATCTTGATTTTTCTCAGGTTTTATCTTTTTGTTCTGGTAAACTAAACTACAGTTGTCTTCTATAATAATACACTGTGATTTTATGATTCACTTCTATAATAGTGAATCATAAAATCACATTGAAGGTGATTTTAATGTTCGAACATGACCTTGTATAATGAAAATTTCAGAAATATTATTCTTTAAGTACTCTGACATTTTTCAAACACTCTCCTTTAAATGCTATAGCTCAGAGAAGGGAATGGGCCACTTTTACAATAACATGCTGTGTGCATATTTCTCTCTTTTTAATTTCAATTCAAAGAAAGTGTAAAAATCTTCAAACACAGCAGAAATTGTGAATTAATAGGATCTGCAATTAGATCTTTTTTTATGGCATAAACTGCCTGTGCCTTAGCAAAACAAGTTGTCAGCATTGTGAAGGTCAAAGTTGCTTGGTATCAAATAGATCAAATGCTGAATTGTTTATATACATGTTAGAAAAGTACACTGCTGTAAAATTATTCTTATAATCTGCAGGACGTGACACTGAAAATAACATTTACTATTTAATGTTGAGAAGGCATTTGTAGATAGACACCAATAGGCAGCAGTTTTCTTGGATTGTGTCTAGAACGACCTTTATTCTCCTTTGCAATAATTCCCTTCCACCAGAAATACTTGACAAAGAAGGGTGTTTGTCAATGGATACATCCCTTGCAATTTCAGCGGGGCTTTGAACTTTGAGGTCCAAGTGAGACAATTTTCAAGACTTATTTTTCACAGGATTTCCTGATTATTTTTTCTATGCTGGATGTTTTCTACCTTTTACTCACCCTAAGTATGGTGCAGATTATAGGTAAAAGTTTTTACTGTTAGAAAGAATAGAAAATCAGACATGGAGATGAAACCAAGATACTTTACTATGACCACATGAGGCTCCCCAAAATATCTCAGTATGTTCCTATTGCTGTGGATAATAATTTAAATTCATTAACTTTCTTTTCCATCATCCAGCCTTTCCAGCTTTGCTAACTGTTCACACTAGCTGAAATGGCCTACTGTGTGTCTCTTAGGTACTATACGAACTCTGTTTCATGTTTGTTTTATTTTGTCTATTTATGTTGTTTCATGCAAAAGAAACAATTTCCCTCTTCTTTTTATTTGTGAATCTCAGTGAAAAAATATTTACATAAAGATATCTCCCTGTACTGCCCCCTGCCCACCCAGAATTTGTTGCTTATTTCTGCCTCAAAATCAAGAGAAATATGCAGAGTGGATAGCTGGGGGGAAACCACAGCTTGTTTTTATGAGGCTGTCTCCCCAAGCTCCTGTGAAGAAGCCATTCTCCTGTGAACCAGATCAGAGCACAAAGGACCTACTGAGATGCTTCTTGCTTTTCTGGTCTTGATTCACTTTCCCCGTGATTCAGTACTACAACTTGGTGCTCTAGATCTTACGGTTCTTAGGAAAAATCACACATTCATTTACCCCTATCAAAAATGTCACCCCATGCATCAATAATAATAATATTACATTAATGATATTAATATTACAGTATTACATTAATATCCCTTCATATTCCTCAAGGCAGATATGAAGCAAAAAAGGAGAAGATTAAACTTACCTTTGAGCGGTTATTTTCAAATTCTGAAGAACATTTGGAGTATGGGAGTGCTGATGGCGAGGATTAAGGGGGGATAAGGAGGGGAAGAGAGGTTCCCACCCTGTCATCAGAATTGCTCTTCTTTCATGGGTTTTGTAATTTTTTTTCCATACAGTATTTCATTTAAACAAACGTTGCCATGGATAAAAAAAAAGACTTCTAAAGGTTGAAGTGAATCACAACTCACTCTGTTCATCCAAACTCAACTTTCTCTCCAAAAAGCAAACCTTACCTTAAAGTTTATCCTGACCTCCCCACCCAAGGTATGACTTCCTTTGAACGCCTGTAGCCATTACTGATTGGGCTCTGGGAGTCAGACATTCTAAACTCCTCTGTGCTTTGTTTCTCCTATTATTATCCTATAGTAAGAGGATAAGAATAGCATCTGTCTCAAGGATCTGTGCTGCAGATTGAATGAATGAAGTTACTAACACTTAATATGCAAATCACAGTAGCTATTATTAGTAGCTACTTAATTCTGTTCTGCCTGATGATAACTCGTGTGTTACTATTTTGAATTGATTTTTCATTTTATTATGAAATATATGCATTCAAATAATTGATATATATATACATATATGTCAACTGTATGTATTATATAATACATATAAGTAAATATTCACTTAGGAAATAGAGCTTCCCCAATATCATTGAACCAGTATGCACCTTTTTCCAGTGCATACTTCTTAGTTTCTGCCAGAAATTTTATCACACTTGTATCTCTAAAAATTATATTGTTTTAGTCTAGCACTTTAAAAAATTTGTATAAGTGGTACCACACTGTATATATTCTTTATTTTTCAAAATCAGGTGGCTTTTGCTTGTCAGCAGTTTCTTTGTGAAGTTCGTATATATTATTTCATATTGTAGTAGTTATTTCATTTTTGCTGCCATAGAATGTTTCTTTTAATATTCTATAGTTTGATTTCCCAATGAGAGGCATTTTGATAGTCTCAAGTTCTTTGCTATATTAAAACTGCTATAAACACTCTTGAACATGTTTTCTAGTGTTAAATGGTACTTTATTTTACTATTTAATTTTTCTCTGCCCTCCTTCCCATCCCACCTAGGTTGAAAATGTCTCTTAAAGCCTTTATAGCATTGAACAGTTTCTTGAACACAATAGGTACTGCATATGTGATGGTTAATTTTATGTGTCAACTTGACTGGGTTACGGGATGCCCCGATAGCTGGTAAAACATTATTTCTAGGTGTGTCTGTGAGGGTGCCTCTGGAAGAGATTAGCACTTGAATCATTAGACTGAATAAGGAAAATCCACCCTCACCTATGTGGACAGGCATCATATTGTCCTTTGAAGGCCTGAATAGAACAAAAAGGCAGAGGAAGAGTGAATTCTCTCTCTTTTTGACCTGAGTTATATATTTTCTCCTTCCCTTGGATAATGAAGCTTCTGGTTCTCAGGCCGTTGGATTCCAGGCTATGTATCAGCAGCCCTTTGGATTCAGACTGAGTTATCACTGGCTTTACTGGTTCTCCAACTTGCAGATGGCAGATCATATGGGTTTTCTTGGCCTCCTTAACCATGTTCCCATAATAAATCTATCTATCTATGTATCTATGTATCGATCTATCCATTTGCTAAAATCAAAATAGATTTATCCCTTGACCAATATATCACTTAATTTAATTGGTCTTTTTCCTTTTTCTGTCCTTTAGCATTCATCTCTTCATTTGTTTGGCCATTTATTCTGTTTGTGGTAGCCCTTTAGAATATCAGTGGTACATGTGCTTGTTTAGAAAGTCATGTTCACAATTAACATATGCTTTTTCAATATTACACACTATCATATGTTGGGTAAGCTACTTAACCTGTCTAAATTTATTTCTTCCTTGATAAAATTAGTATAAAAAATCTACTTAATAACTTTGTTGTAGAGATTGGACATAGCACATTTAAAATATCTAGCATAACGAGGGCTCAAAATATGTATTATTATTATTATTATTCCCTAACTGACTTCTGTAGTTAATTCCTATCTCTGAAGCCAGACGGTATGTCCCTAGAGCACAAAGAACACTTTCATAATTACACCCACCCACAGTGCCTGACACAACTCATGTTTGTAGAATTGAACAGAATAGGCAGTGGCTATTAAGCAAGGACTGATTGACTGACTCCCTGTTGAGTAACTCTTCTTCCTCCTTTCTCTCACTTAACTCTTGAAGGTGATTTACCGTCGCGTAACATTACTGGTTAGGACGGGAGCAGAGAGGGGAGCCATCAGCTGCAGCAAAATGAAGGAGAAATAATAACAAGAAATTGTTCCTGAGGCTGAGGACTATGGGCAGGCAAGTTAGGTGGTCACCTCTGTGGTATGGCTTGACATATATTGTCAAAAATGTCCCCTCCCGCCTCCTGTCACGTTGTCAAGAATCGCTTCTTTTAGTCATTTCTTTTGAATTAAGACTTAATAGGGCTTCCCTGGTGGTGTAGTGGTTAAGAATCTGCCTGCCGATGCAGGGGACACGGGTTCGAGCCCTGGTCCAGATCCCACATGCCGTGGAGCAACTAAGCCCATGCGCCACAGCTACTGAGCCTGCGCTCTAGAGCCCACAAGCCACAACTACTGAGCCCACGTGCCACAGCTACTGAAGCCCATGCACCTAGAGCCCATGTTTCTCAACAAGAGAAGCCACCGCAATGAGAAGCCCACGCACCACAAGGAAGAGTAGCCCCCACTCACTGCAACTAGAGAAAGCCCGAGCAGCAACGAAGACCCAACACAGCCAAAAATAAATAAATTAAAATAAAAAACTTTGAAAAGACTTAATAAAAGTCTTGTTAAAAGTATATGAATAAATAATAATATTTATTATTAAATAATAAATAATACTATATTAAATAATAATATTTCAGAAGGGAGGATGCAGAGTGATCAGTTGAACTCTTTAGGGTGTCAAACTTTGCTAATTTCAAAGTTTTTCTTGGAGTCACTTTATTATAATAAAACATTCAGTATGTGTTTTCCACATGCCAGACAGCTTACTTATGTCATTTATAATGTTTACAAACATCTACAGTTTTGATATTA
This sequence comes from Neophocaena asiaeorientalis asiaeorientalis, assembly GCF_003031525.2. NCBI lineage: Eukaryota > Metazoa > Chordata > Mammalia > Artiodactyla > Phocoenidae > Neophocaena > Neophocaena asiaeorientalis. The sequence continues at coordinate 2,973,154 of NW_020174425.1, read as the reverse complement.
TGTCCATATTACAGATAAGCAAATTGAAGCCTAGAAGAGTTTTTTACCCAATTTATCAAATCTTAGCTATCCATGCCTTAGAGTTTTGTGATTCTAAACTCTACTACATAGTGAGGTCTTTCATCTCTTGCCATGGCCTGTGCTTGCACCACAGTAACTGACAGCATGGTGGGATAATTAGAGAGGACGTTCTTGACTTGTGTCAACAACGCTGTAACCCCATTGCCTGCACTTAGCTGTCTTCTATTCACATCATAAAAAAGCCTAGTGTTAGACCTCATTTCAGTAATGCATGAGCTTTCTCGAGTCTTTTTGGGGATGTGTTCTTCTGCTTCTGGGTGACTCCACACTGCAGCTTGCTTCTCCCCAGTAACATGGCTCCTGACCATCCCCTGAGCAGCTCCAGCCCCAGTCTTCACTCCCACTCCTGTGGCCACTGGCTTTTTGTGCACAGTTGTGTCCCCCATGTGATCACTTTCCTTACTCCTTCATTCCTCTGCAGCACCACTTTTATAAGATAATTACCAAAATGTGCAGATAACAATTTTACCCTCAAGTTGGCCTAGGCTTGAGTTGTCCACCCTAAAGCCCTGGCCAAGGATTTCTTCACCTGAGGTGCAAGAACTCCCTGCATGTTCACATCCCTTGTTCTCTCATCTCATCTCAGGTCTTTTGTTACCTGTTTGGTGAGTTTTTTCCCAACCATCCTATTTAAAATTGCAAGCTTGCAGCCTCTCTTCTCTGGTTTCTAAACTTTCTATCCCCCATTGTTGCTCTGTTTTTATTCCTAGCACTTATCATCATTCTACTTATACAAATTTTACTGACTTTTCTGTCTTTCTTCCCTCAATATAAACTAAGCTTCAAGAATGAGAGATTTTTGTAAGCTTTGTTCACTACTGTTATCTTCAGAGTCTTAAGCAGTGTAGAGCATCTAGTGGATACTTAACAAATGATTGCTTAAATAATTAATAATTATGTTGGATTACTTAAATGACAAAAGTGGTACTGGGTGTGATAGCTGAAGCTGTTGAGGTAGTGGGGGCTGGGGTCTGGCACATCATTTTTTTTAGGGATTGGTGCTACATCAACATGAAAATATTCTTACTAAACCTATTTATTTAAAAAAACTTGATAGAGACACATGAAATTATTTAACATTTTACTCCTCTTTCTGTCTCAATGTCAAATCCATAGAACTTGTTATAGGTAGTCACTTTTTATACACTATTGTCCTAATTTGAACATTTGGACTGTGTAGAAAGTAATCATTTTCCCCTTCAGTTAAATCTAAAACACGTGGCAGAGATATTCCAGGGACTATTTGCTGTTATAGTACAAATGGTGAGAGAGAGAAAAGGGGTGAGAAAATGGTAGTGAGCTGAAAGACTTTCAATCTGGTGCTGATCTTCAGCTATCTGAGATTATTACCTATTTCATTCTTGTCAAAAATTGGTGATAAATGGGTAGTAGTTATATTAGCCCAATACTTCGGTTTATTCTTTTAGTGTCTTATTTGACAAGGATTGCTAGGTTGGAAAAAAAAATCTTGGCAAGGCTAGTAAAGAGATCATTTGGGAAATTTTCAAGTTGAAATCTAATTATAAACTTCTCATTATTGAGTTGTTCAGTCAAACTAATAATAAGGAAAGAGTCTGAGATATTCATAAATTCCTGAAGGACGGATTTCATGGGTGAGGTGGTAGAAATCAAGACCTTAAAGCTGACTTTTTCCAGTTTTTCAAATCATGGTCTGGTATTTGAAGCTTCATTTTTTGTTTTTTCGTTTAGTGCTGGTAATATTTTATTATAGTATAAGATATCTATATACATTTCCTGAAGTTTATATTATAAATCTACCCTTTCAGTTGCTCTAAATTTTGTATTTGGATTCAACCAGGTGGTCAGGAACTGCCCACTTGTTTTGCATTGTTTCAGCCCCTTGTGGAGTTGCTTGTACAGAGTTGCATTTTAGATTTATGCCATCAGCTTGTGTTGAGGGACATTGTAAGAAACAGCCATAGGAAAGACACTATCATACATATTGTATAAACCTTGTCAAGCACTTGTTCCTTATGAGAACTCCAGGAAAACTTTCTTTCCATATTCTATAACAGGGAAAACTGGGTTTCTTTTGAGCAAATGGTTTGTATATGTCTTATAAATATGGTGAATTGAATGACTAGTAGGCTTTCTGTCTGCTTTGGCCTCTGTGGAACTATATCAGCCAGGATTTGGATAGGAAAACAGAAGTCACTCTATGCTTTCCAAGTATGAAGAATTATAATATGGAAAGTTAGAGTTTTGCATAACTGCTGGAAAATCTGTGGGTTATGAAAGTTGTCACTACTGCAGATTACAATTTGAAGCAGCAAAGGGAGTGATTCTCAAATCTCCGTGGAAGCTGTTATGCTCTCACATCTGCCTCTGCTTCCATAGAACATGGCCTCTTTTTACCTTTGCCTTCCAAACCCACATGAGTGCTTCTCCTTGGCATATTCTAACCTGGACAATATGGGAAAGAGATTTTCAGAAATATATTGTCAAATTCGTTTGTGCAATACAGAAAAGAGCTTAGAAAAGCTGGTGGTAAGGCTGAATGGATAATAGGTAATTAAGCAAAAAAAAAAATTTTAAGCATAGCAAATTTTGCCCACTTCTTGCAATAGGACAGGATCTAAAAATGCATAGTTTATATTCTAATTTTATACCTGGATTCAATTTGCTTTACCTATTTTTTTAATACTAATTTTCTTATTTATTTATTTATATTGTTGTATTATAATTATCTATTTTTATAAGCCATCTCAACTCTTTTGGAAAATGGTATATAAATAAATAACTTATTTGAAAGGGAAGTAGAGAAGAATGAGTTTGTGAGAAATGTGTATCTAAAAATAACCTAATACACATGAACTATGGCTGAGATCTAAAGTGGATGGTAAGAGTAACCCAGATAGTTGCCATACCACTCTCCAAAACACCACCCGTTATCTTAGATATATCCTTTTTGTTATCACACTGATTTATTTCTCTTACTAATGGATTCTCAAAATATGTTATTAAAAATAATAGACCATAAAATATACACATTTACCGAGCATAACTGAACAATGAAGTCTTTCATACAAGCATATTTTTCATGTAGTTTAGGCTTATTCCTTTAAAGTCCTAAATTTTTTAATTTTAATAATTTTTGTGAAATTTTATAGAGAAATACAAAAATTTTATAAATAAAAATGTATATCTCTACCTTCTTAAGCAGTCGATCATGAAAAATAATTCAAACTTTTTTGTACAAATTTAAAGTAACTATTATGAAGCAATAATTTAGTTGTGTACCGTCATCATGCTTTCAGGGACTCTTGGGATGTAGAAGAATCAGATTCCTTAAAAATGAGCTTAATTCTTCTGCTCTTTTTGATTTGTTTCTTTCTTGCATTATTTTCCTTATCTAATGTCTTATTTTACACCTAGTTGTCTAGAAGAGTTCTGAGAATGGCTCTACCTTTCCAGTAGAATAATGGTCTCAGTATAACAGTTAATATTTCTTCATGCTTGAGAGCTTCCTTTTTCTTTCTTTTTTTTTTCCTTTTAAGTTTAAAGCTATATATCAACTCCTGAGGTTTCCAGAAGCTTGACCTCTGAATGAGTGGGCATTATTGCATGTATTTGATCCCTTTAATAGGATTACAGAGTAATGAAATTTAGAGACTAAGGGAGAGTATGAAAGGTCACCTGGTCCACCACTTTCCCAAAGAGGCCACTTCCATTTAGAACCATATCTAAACCACTGCAGGCAAAGGGCAACCTCCACTATTTTATAGCCTTTTAAATGCTACAATCTCTCGTGGCAAGCCATTTTTTAACGTTTTATAATTCTCTCTGTCAGAAATTCTTCCTTACATTTAACTTAGATTTCTCATGCAAAAGTTTAAGCTCCTGAACTCGTCCCTGAGGAAATGTGAAAAAAAAAAAACAAAACCCTGAGGTTTTGAAAGGACTTAAGAAAATTAGGTTCTTCTGTTCCTCAGTTTTACTTTTCCTATGGCAAAAGTTGGCGTAAGGGTGTGTGTGTGTGTGTGTGTGTGTGTGTGTGTGTGTGTGTGTGTGTGTGTGTGTGTGTAAGAGAGAGACAGAGATAGAAACAGAGGCTGTAGATATTTTCAGATGCCCATCATTCATATGACATTCATTCATGGATCAGACTAGTTGGTGAGGGTCTGGGCTGAACTAATTCTACATTCTCAACAAGTCTCCCTTGATACTTAATTCACATTCACAAACTAGCCAGCTGCAGCGTAGGATTAGGAGTGGTTTGTAGCTATCAGGCAGGATATAGAAATGATATAGCAGAGAAACAGTATAGGGACTGGAAAGAAGACCCACCATTATCCTTGGCATTTAAGAACTGTACGACTTGGAGCAAGTTTATTTCTGCTGTGGAATGGAGATTGATAGTAATATATCATTTTTATCATCCTATGAAGAGGGAATTTGGGGGACCCAAAGAGAAAATGAGTGTATAAATTCTTTAAAAATTGTAAGCCACATATAAGTATATGGTAAGTTCTCATTCCTCAAGTATTTACCTCTTCCTAAAATACTGGATTGTGGAATTAGGAAAATCTGTTTTGGGTTATAGATTTGGCACTCTGTAATTGTGTGGCCTTAAGCAAATCTCTTAACATCTTTGAGCCACAATTTCTCCTGCAAAATGGGACAATATAATTGACCTTGCAGGTTAGTGGTGATGATTAGAGGTAATGAATGCAAAGTGTTTACCATGCTGTTTCCCAAACAGTAGGCATTTAGTAAATACTAACAAATGTTATCATCCAGTCATTGAAGCAAAAAAAAAAAACCGCATTAATTTCTACTTCTCTTGCTATCTCACATCTCCCATGCAGTTATGCCAGTTCTACCTTCTTAATATTTCTGGAAGTACTTCTCTTTTACAGTCTCCATGGCTATTGTGTAATCTGTGCCATTATCATAACTCTTACGATGTATTTCAGTATTTAACTGTCCCCTTTGCTTCCAGATATTTTCCCCTTTGATCCAGCTTCCATAGTATAACCAAAGTCATCTTTCAATGAGCTGTATGAACATTGTACTGGTCTTTATCAAATATTACAACAACTCTGCCATTAAATGAAGCCAAAGATATTCACAATAAGTTAAGGTTCTTCATGACCTGGTTTATTATTTTTATATTATCTTCAACTTTCCTCTCCACAGTGCACTGGCAGTTAGTCTAAATGTGCTGTGTCTTTGTGTGCGCTGCTTTCTCTGCATGAAATACTCTTGTCCTCTTATCTTCCTTGCAAGTCTACATTTGCTCTTTGGAGAATATGGAGATTCTAGCCTTGAAAGCTACAGACATGTAGAAGAATCTATATGTAAGCTTCTTGGGTTCAAATGTTAGGTATATGGATTTTTCTGAGGATTCTGTGACTCTTAAAATGTTAAGAACCACTGTTTGGACTCAGATTAAGCATCCTCCCCTTTGCAAAGTCTTTACTTTTCAGTGACCCTTGGGCATTGAATATCAAATGATGGGTAACATTGTCTTTAATATTTTGAAGCAGACATTTATCACTGTTGCTTTCAGCAGGAAACTGATGAGTCAAAGTAGGATTCTGAGCAGATAAACTCCTGTGTGAAGTGCCTTCAGAGTAAGATCTATTGCTCAAACTCTGTCTCTTTTGACTAATGCCTGGAAATACGTGATCAAAGTTCATTGCTCTAATATGAAAGTGTTGATTCCATTGAGTACACAAATCCATACATTTTAGTGTAAAATGTACAACTTCGGGCTATTATCAACCATTGTGCTTTAAAATTATAAGTGAGTTTTAGGTCTTTTCTCAACAGAAAGAAAGGGCGGGAGGAAGGATGTTATGGTCCCAGAGAATCTAAGGAAAATAACAGGACTACCATGAGAGAAAAATAGGAAAGTTAGGGAAATCAAAGTCAAATTTTACCTCTGTCTCTGTTTGTTAAGTGATACTGTAAAGCAGTAGTCTTCCCACTGGATGTAGATAACCCTGAGGAAACACAAACATTTTCCAAGGGGTACAGGGACACCAAGAGTTTCAAAAAAATTAATTTCTAGATATTCAAATTCTATGTACTTTTTCCTAAAACTGATTACCTTCGAATAAGCCTGAGGTCATGCTGAGTGTCCTTTCCCATCTTTCACACTTTTCTCCCACTCTACAAAAGAAAAGAAACTCTCTTACCTGTCCAGAATCATACCATGGTGCATTGCTATGGTTCATTGCTCTGCCATGTAAAACCCCTTGGGGCATTGTGTAAAGGTATCATGGGAAACATTGCTGTAGGTGCTAAGAAAGTGAGTTAAATTTGCTTAGTAAAAACCAATTTGCAAGTGAATTCGATTCCAATTCTTTGCTTTCAATGCAGTTGAAGGAGGACCCAATTGAATTTTTGGCTGTGATGGCTTTTGTCAGGAAACTCAGAAGTAGTGTAATAAATTATTATAACAAAACTCCTTCCATTCATGTAACCCATGCTTACATGTATAAAAATGAAAAACAAGAATTGAATTAATGCTAAAATTCTGTCATTTTATCAAAAAATAGTATTCACCCAGGGTTACACCTACTGATAGAGGAATGAAAGCTCCATACATCTCATAAAATGCATTTCCAATAAAAGTTGACTTTTTATGTTTAATTATTATCAGTCAAGTAAATTTATATTGTTTTGACCAATAGTATATTAACAATAATTACAATACTGAAATTTTTTTTTAAACATTTAGAGCTTTTGAATCTCTGAAAATAAAATCACAGAAGTATATATATGTTCATATATAATATATTGTACATAACATACTTAAAATTACATATTGTAATATATAATATATATGAAATATATACAGTTGTAGGAAAGCATGATAACTTGAATAACAATAAACATTCAAACAAAATAATACGTTCCTCTAAGAAAAAATTCTGTGGGAGAGGTGGAATGATAATGCAAGTGTAAGGAGAAAATAAAATGTTAAATTTCTGACCATTAAAAAGAGCTTTTCATTTTTCAATGGATGATGGTATGAAACTGCTATTATAAACATGTGAAAGTACGATGTCATATTTTAAATGTCAGTGTTTGCAATATGCTGGAGATTACATTCTTCACAAGTATTTAGACTTGAGCAAATGTTTTACGCTCAGAATCATCTATTATAAAAATTGTGTTTTGGGGGTTTTCTTTTCATGGAGTCCTCTTAACTACTCATCCTTCCCCAAACTGAGCACATTCTAGTAAATACATTGACTCCTCAAAGAGATCCCAGTGGACTTTGGGATGGCCTTGGGTACTGAGAGTAAGGGAGCTGGACCAAACAAGGAGAGGTAAGGATGAACAGAGTGGGGAGTGCCAGAGGCAGACACACCTGTGCCATGATTTTCCTGGCTGTGGCTTTGGCTCTTAGAAGTAGATATCCCTGGTTGTGGTAACAAGAGCCTCTGCTGTGTTTTCAAAAGGCAGGGGAGCTTACCTCAGAGGAGGAGGTGGTCCCCAAGTACTCCAGGCCTTACCTCATGCCTACTCACGAGAATCATCTCCAAGGAAGGAAATGAGGTAATAACCAGGCAAACGTAATTCAATGAGGGAAAAACAATTTTTATCTCATTTATTTTCAGGGATGAATCATTTTCTCCTAGTTTATTTTCCCTGTTTATTAAATCATGTTCAGCTCTTCATCATCAAACTCTTCACTTCTTTTAGGCTTGTTTTCCCATGTTCAATACCTCTTTGCTTCACAATAATTTGGATTTCTAGCTACCAACTTAGTGCAACAATTTTAAGTAAGTGAGGAAGCAGTACTCTTGGCAAATTCCTGACTGATTTGTCACTATGTCTGAATTTATGACATATTTATAAAAGTCAACACAATTCATAAACTTTTTCTGTGGTACTGGAGGGGCAATCCTGAACTTAATTGAAGTGCTAATAATACAAAATAACAGCATGCATATTCACCAGAAAGTAGTTGAGCATGTTTTATTATTTCAGTGTCATTTTAACATTGGATTGAGTGACAACATGATATACTTGGAGCTCGCAGACTTGGGTTCCTGGCCAGCCAGTATTGCTACCAAATACTTGTGTCCTTTGAGAAATTTTGGTCCCTAAAATCTCTGGTCTTTAGTTTCCACATTTATAGAGTGAAGGAGTTGAACCCGACCAATTCTTATTTTCCTTTTCTGCTAAAACTCCATTACATGACTTTCTAATCTTATAATGAACTTCGGTAGGGATTTACTCTCTCCACGTCCCATTTATTCATTCTGTTCTTAGGAACTAACAATATTCCTCTTGAATTTTAAATACTTATGAATTTCTGGTATTCCTTGTGTTAGATGGAGATCTTTAAGGAGAAGAACATGTTTGAATTCCAATTTGAGTCCTACATAACTTTTCCACATTTGATGCGATACAAGTTTTGGCTAGATTGACCTGAAATTGTCTCTTTTTCTGCTTATTATAATCCTAATGTCAAGATTCATTTTACAGATGGATGTTAAGTGATCTTGTTTCAATATGATGTTTTCTCTTTCATCCTTTTCCCCATATCCGTATTGATGTAATTTAGTGTTCTGCCTCTTTGATTCAGAATTAAATTTTTCTCTGTTTCTTGTATTTCTACGTAACCTCTCTAAACTACATCAAAGGATCTGTATACTGTTTTATTCTCTACTTATTTGATCATCTTTATATCCTTGGCTGTCTTTCTGGTACTCATCCACTTCACAATGGGACTATATTTTAAAATATTGGTGTTCAGAGAGGATGGGGGGGTTGGATTATAAAAATCCATGTTTAACCAATTCACAATTTTATTTATATAACACTTTATTTAGTATTAGGGAAACTAGACTTTTTATTAAGTGGGAACAAAACATATATTTTATGTTTGCATACTTCCTGTGTTTGCCAGTTTCCATGAACTAGATGCTTGAGGCTACAAAAGAATATATTCTCCTCCCTTATCCTCAACGAAGAGTGAAATATAATGCTGTGATTTTTCTTTTTGAATTTTAGAACCACTTTATTTTAAATAATTTATTTTTCCAGTCATTTTCCAGTCACAAGAGAAGGTTCTTAAGTGATATCTCTAAGGCAGTGGTTCTTATTTTTTTCAATTTCTTTATTGGAGTATAATTGCTTTACAATGTTGTGTTAGTTTCTGCTGTATCACAAAGTGAATCAGCTATATGTATACATATATCCCCATATCCCCTCCCTCTTTCGTCTCCCTCCCACCCTCCCTATCCCACCCCTCTAGGTGGTCACAAAGCACCGAGCTGATCTCCCTGTGCTATGCGCTGCTTCCCACTAGCTATCTGTTTTACATTTGGTAGTGTATATGTCCATAAGACTCTCTCACTTTGTCCCAGCTTACCCTTCCCCCACCTTGTATCCTCAAGTCCATTTGCCTCTTTATTCCTGTCCTGTCCTGCCCCTAGTTTCGTCAGAACCTTTTTTTTTTTTTTTAGATTCCATGTATATGTGTTAGCATACGGTATTTGTTTTTCTCTTTCTGACTTACTTCACTGTGTATGACAGACTCTAGGTCCATCCACCTCACTACAAGTAACTCAATTTCATTTCTTTTTATGGCTGAGTGATATTCTGTTGTATATATGTGCCACATCTTCTGTATCCATTTGTCTGTTGATGGACACTTAGGTTGCTTCCATGACCTGGCTGTTGTAAGTAGTGCTGCAGTGAACATTGGGGTGCATGACTCTTTTTAAATTATGGTTTTCTCAGGGTATATGCCCCGTAGTAGGATTGCTGGGTCATATGATATGATATTTTAAATGTGGTGGAGGGCATTAATATAAGTTGAAAATCTAATAAAAACTCTGTTTTCAAACAGGATATGGATTTTTCAATAGAAGTAAGAGGAAATGTAATAATAAAAAGCTGCAAAGTAATAGTGTAATAAATCCCCATCTCTTTTTCTCTGCAGGCCTTTTGTCTTAAAGCAGTATAGAAAATACTCTCAACTTTATGAGCCCAATCAAAAGCTAAATTTAGTCTTTGAAAGGTGAGGCCACCTCACTGACCTTAATTATATTTCTTTAAAAATACAATTGAAGATATTTTTTCCCGTACAGGGGTTGCTGACACTTGGCTGGTGCAGGGCATATCTGAACCCATCTTCTCAGTCATAACTGTAAACATGTAGTTTCCAGTGCTCTTTTCAGGGGGTGTTAGCAATGGACTTGCTGGTAAACTCTAGGGGATATTAGATGGTCACTTTTGGAGGACACATCAACAAGGCATGTTTGAGGCTCACAGGAAGGTATTAGAGTGGACGTGAAAGAAACAGACTTCAATTCAAACCCCATTTCTCTCTCTCATTAGATGTGTGGCCTGTCAGTAAACTGAGGATGCCATAGTACCTGCCTTGTAGAGGTAAGCCAGGCATACTTATGTGCTCTTATGAGTTTAATTTTACATTAAGATCTTTCTCTTCCAAAGACATGCCTGGCTCTTCATTATAAAAGACTGGTATCATCTAAGATTGGATAAGCAGGGTGTAAGCCGCCTTTGGGTGAGGTGGGAGATTAAAAACCAGGCAAAGATGCTTGGATTTAATATGGCAAGAAACAGGAGGAGAACACATTTTTGAGGATAAGAAACAGTGTGTTTTAGAAGCGGTCTTCCACGTGAAAAGTAGTTCATAAATCAAATCACATTTAGAGTACAGTCTAAGAGGACATCTTTCTTTGTCTATATAATGTGATAAAAACTGTCCACCTCAGAGTTATGAGCATCAGAGTACATAGTGGTGCTTTATAACCATAAAGTATCATACAAGTAATACACAGGAACAAGGGCAAGGGAGAGTGCTGGAAGACAGGAAGAAGCTTGTCCCGACCTCTTTTTAGTCTCTGCAGATGCAGAGGATGATTTTCACAGTACATCACACACTCCCATTTATTGTCTATTCCAGAAAATAAGAACTGTAGAGCTGTAGACCTTTGTGTGGTGAGGGGGAGGGTCTTGGTCCTCCTAAAATCATGTTTTAAGCACATAGATCATAAAGTAAGCCATTTAAATGTTCACTCTAATCAGTCTCGAGTGCATGTGGAGATATATTTAGCAGTATAAGCACAGTTCCCTGCAAAGTAGCTCTACCCTTTTTGCTTCCACAAGAACACACTGAAAGCAAGTGAGAGGGATGTTACTGCAGTGATTACTCAAATCATCTTTAATTTGTAAAGAATATAATTCACAAACCTCATTAACTATTTTTAGGGGCAAACAATGTGTAATATTCTGTTTGCTTTGACACCCAGGTGGAGAACTTTACATTAGCCTGGAGGCAGAGTGGTTTTACCTTCCCTTCTTCATGAGTGTCATATGACTATTGTGAAGGCAGAAGGTACCCTGGTAGCTAGGACCTAGGATACTCTGTCCAGCCCTTCCTGTAGTCTTCCCAGGATGGGTTCCTCATATGTTTCTCATCTTCCTTCTTTCCCTGCGCCTTCACCACCATCTAATGCTTTTCCTTCTCTCCCTGCCTTTCACCGCTGCCCTTTGCTGATATTTCTTGTGTATTACTAACACATTCTGGAAATGGGAGTGCTACCAAGAGGCGTTCTAATTATACTTGTGATGTGAAAAGGTATCCTATACTTAAAAAATAAAAGCCAAGCAGTTCTTAACTGCCAGATGAAGATCAGTGAATATGACTTTTGTATAGAAATTCTTTGTTATTGACATCATTTACCACCAGAAAACACAGTGTCAGCCTCTGTATCAGTTAGGATGACTAGTGTGGGACAGGACACCTCGCTATTCTGGTGCATAAACCAAATGCCTTTGGCCTCCATGCAGGTCTAGGCTAACATGTGTCCCCCAAACTGAGAAGATGTCGTGGAGGAATGTTGCAGGAAAATTTGAGGGTCAGACAAATTATGAGAGGTCATAAAAGGGAATGTTGGGAATAAAAGAAGAAATCAGAAATCTAGGAAAATGAGTCTCTGAAGTAGCAGACTTAGTAAGGAGGATAAGAAAGAGCAATAAAGATTTTTATGTATTTTGACGACTTGATTATTGAGTGGTCCTTGGAGCATACATGCCATGGGGAAAACACAAGTCTCCTGTCTCTCTGCCTCGGGGAAAAAGATTATTAGACTTGCTTTAAAAAAGATAAAAGGTGTGAGGGACAAACTCTCAAATGGGATAAATGTATACAGCACAGACACCAGAAAATATTTCCCCAACAGAGAAGCCTTAAATAGCTGTGTGCTCCCCACTGGCACCACCTAAATCGCTCACAGTACCTAGTAATTCACTGAAGGGAGGGTTTTTTAAAAAGCACTTTCCATTACTCTGCGTATGTGTGTTGCCTTTGGAACAGTTATTCTGCTGAGCTTTATACCGAAAGGGAACTGTTTACACTATCATTTGCAGCTAAACCCGTGTGTGTGTGTGTGTGTGTGTGTATGTATGTATGTGTGTTTGTGTGTGAAAAATTCATAGGAAAATATTCAGAATAGTGTTTCTTTAACCCATGGTTGATTTTCACTACAGCAATCAGATGTTAATGTGAACTTTTATTTTCACTCTTCCCTAAATCACCAGGAGGCCCTGAGTATTGGTATAAGACGCTAATCCAGAAATTCGAGATATTTGCAAAATATACTTGGCGTGTCCTTGATTAATAGTCTTAATTATATCTAAAATGCAATTTTCAATTTGAATAAGAGAGAAATACACACTTATTGAAACAAAAGTTAAGCAGTAATGATAAGTAAAATCGCTGGGAGGGAAAAGAATGGAGGAGTTTTGTGATGCTGTTGAATAACTGAGTTCACTACGTTTTGCTACTGTTTTTTATTTTATTTTTTTAAACACAAAACATGAACTTTACCATTTCAACCATTTAAAATATATAATTCAATGGCAGTGAGTACATTTATAATGTTGTGTAACCCTAACCACCATCCATCTCCAGGATGTTTCTCATCTTCCCAAACTGAAACTCCACGCCCATTCTCCCCTCCCTCAGTGCCTGGCAACCACCATCCTGCTATCTGTTTCTATGAATTTGACTCTGCTCCAGGTCCCTCATACAACTGGAATCATGTAATAGTATCTGTCCCTTTGTGACGGGCTTATTTCACTTCGAATAATGTTGTTAAGGTTTTTCCATGTTAGTGTGTGTCAGAATTTTCTTCCTTTTGAAGGTTGAATAATATTCCATCATATGTATATATCACATTTTGTTTATCCTTTCGTTTGTTAAGGGCACTTTGGTTGCTTCCAACTTTTGGCTGTTGTGAATAATGTTGCTATAAACGTGCGTAAAAATATCTGTTTGAGTCCCTGCTTTCAATCCCTTTAGGTATATGCCCAGCAGTGGGATTGCTGCATCATATGGTAGTCCTTTTTTAAACTTTTTGTTTTGCTGTTCTCCAGAGTGGCTGCGCCATTTTACATTCCCACCAGCAGTGCACAACGATTCCAATTTCTCCACATCCTCGCCAACACTTAGTCTTTTTTCAAATAATAGCACTTTTAATGGGTATGAAGTGGCATCTTTTTTAAAAAATCAGATAGGGCTTCCCTGGTGGCGCAGTGGTTGAGAGTCAGCCTGCCGATGCAGGGGACGCGGGTTCGTGCCCCGGTCCGGGAGGATCCCACATGCCGCGGAGCGGCTGGGCCCGTGAGCCACGGCCGCTGAGCCTGCGCGTCCAGAGCCTGTGCTCTGCAACGGGAGATGCCACAACAGTGAGAGGCCCACATACCACAAAAAAAAAAAAAAAAATCAGATAGATTACTGACTAATTTCTGATATAGATTGAATGTATTTACAAATCTTGATTTTACTAACAGAATGTTTTATTCTTTCAGGATAGGTTACTTTTCAGTATTAGTGCCCAGCAGACCTGTAGCTAATCTGGTTTAGGCACGTTAGATAACTCCCTCATGGTCATTTGGCACTAAGGGATAGAGCCAGAATGCAAAGCTAAGTATGTCTGACTCCATCACACAAGTCTCTTGAGACAAAATCTACCCACAAAATCTTACATTGTAGAATGATGGGTGTCTACCAAAACTCCAGTAAGGATATAGTTCATATCCGTTGAAGGCTTACTCTGTTAATGGCTTTACAAACATTATGGCTAACTCTCACAGCAGCCGTATTTTTACACATAAACAGCCTGAGGTTCAGAGAACTTAGTTTACTATTCAATATTATCCAGCTGTGAGTAGATGGACCGGGATTCAACGTGAGGTCTTCATACACTCAGGCCAGAGTTACCAGTAGGGCATATACTTAGAATTTTGCCTCCACAAGATGCGTATATCAAAAACTGCTGGGAAGACATCCTGTTTTTGTCCAGTAAAAATGTTCTAAGAGTATTTATAGAGGGAATATGATCCCTTGGAGGATAGGAAGAGCACAAGTACATGGAGATGGTAAGAAGAGGATTCCAGACAGAGGGAACTTGTGAGCCTCTAATCTAGAACCGGGTCTTGTGTGGCATTTCAAGGCTGCAGCATCTCGGTGGTGTTGGATATATCTCCAAATTAGTGGCTATGTCAGCAGGTGACTTGAGTCACCTCCTGGTCTAGCTTTGTCTGCATCCTCCTGCCTCCTAGATTGCAATGTTATATTAGCCACAGCCTCTGCAGTGGCAGTGTGTTTAGTTCCTGATGATATTTGTTTTTTCTCTTTTTACCTATCTCTCAATGCTATGTGTTTAGAACAGCAGGGATGCTTCAGAGTGTGACCGCACAGATCTTTATTGATTAGAAGTCATGGAATAAGGTTGTGAGGTACCATTAAGTCAGGGCAAAATGGAAAGGGGTGAAGGGGAGTGCGTTGTCCAAGGGGGCTGTGAAAACTCAGGATTATTCAAGGAGACACCACTAATAAAGGGAGTTCAGTATCCACGGCTGGGTCACGGCAGTAGGGATCTGAGCTGCAAACTGTATTCAGCATTAGACTGGAGGCATAATGTGGTTTGGACAATCAATTCAAACTTCAAGTGATAATGGATTCGGGATTGGAGAGGAAATTTCAGGATCTCACTTGTGTGGCCTGTAAACTCACTTCCAACACAGCAGGAAAGTGTAGTGTCAGGTAAGGTAAATAAAGTGACATTGTACTGTGGTGGCAGGGTTGGATGAGAAACTTCATCTTTTCAGAATAGTCACCTTTCCTTCTCAAGCCAGCCAAGAAATCCATGTGAGTGGGTTCGTAGTGGGAGGTTCTGGTACCTCTGGCTGAGAAGTATCGAGAAAGACAAACTTTAATATCAGGTCCTTCTAACTCTGATATTCTACAATCTATCGAATAGTGTATTGAATTTTTCTGCCTCTTCTACTGCTTCTATTATAGTTAATATCACAAGGTCGTTAGCTGTAGTGTGCTTGAAGTACTTACTGCACTCACATGGAAATAGGGCCAGATTAGGTACCATATAATAAGGAATACTGTTTATTACCAGTACTTCAGAATAATATCTGTAAACAAAAAGGTAGGTTTTCTTGCTTATTTTATTTTCCAGATGGCTTTTTGTAGTTCAGGACATCTAAAGAAAACAGAGACATTAACTGAAAAGAACTTAACTGTCAGTAAGACTAAACTACAGAGAAGTTGATAAATAAGTGAAGCATAAATTTCAACAAAATAGAAATAATGTTCAGCTAAGACTTCAATGTGATTCTCATGGTAATTGAAAATCAGTAGGGACTTGGGGATAAATGTAATTCTTGAAAGGAATTCTTAATTTTGGGGTCTTTTTTTTTACCTTTTTTTTAACATCTTTATTAGAGTATAATTTCTTTACAATGGTGTGTTAGTTTCTGCTTTATAACAAAGTGAATCAGTTATACATGTACATATGTTCCCATATCTCTTCCCTCTTGCGTCTTCCTCCCTCCCACCTTCCCCATCCCACCCCTCTATGTGGTGGGGTCATTTTTTGATTAAACTTTTCTTTCCATTTATCTGTTTATTCAAAAAATATTTATTGAGAGCCTACTATAGGAAATGTATTGTGTTTGACTTATGTTCCACACCCTTATAAAGCTGATACAAGCCATCTTTGAGCTGACAATCGTCTGTATCCTTGTGGGATACATGTTATCCCTTGCTGGTTGCATGTTAAATCATTCCAAACCACTCTAGCTCTTCACTTGTATCTGAGCTGACAATGTATTCTTAGAGAATTCCTTCTGAGAGTGAATGAATTCTACTCATTCGCTTAAAGACTATCTAGTAAAGTCTAGTCTAGTGGGACTTTATGACACGTTTTCCTGCTTTTGCAATGAGCACTTCTATTATAAAAAGGTATACATATTGTCTCAGCTCAGATATGCTGGGAAATATGAAAACCATTCTTTAGATTAGGGTAGGAATAGAATAACTTTCAGACTGGATGCTACTTATGAGAGCTTGCCATTTCTCATCTCAATCAATTACTTGGAATTCCAGTACTCAATGACTTCTCCCTATATCAGACTGTCTAATTTGGGTATGGTCCACAAACTCAAATGCCTGTGGGATTTGACAAATAATAAATTTGAATAAACATGAATAAAACAAGCAGTGCCCCTGGCAATGAAGAGTGGTAAGAATGTGGTCATCTGAAAAGTGCATACGCTACGTAATGGGACAGCCGTCACTCAGCTGCCACTGAATGTCCCATGTGGGAAATCTTGTCTTTTATTGCTGGACCAGCTCATGTAATTTGTAAGCAAAGACAGATTCTGAAATGTTATATAAAATTTCCAATTGAAAATATAATAGAATTTTAAAAAATCACCTGACTAGAGAGAAATATTCATGTTCCTGAATTTCCATTTCGTGACCTCTTCTATACTCCTAAAGCTGAAAAAGAAAAAAAAAAAGGATTCACTATCTTACTGGGCTTGGCTATTTTAAAGTGTAATGTCTATCTGTAGTTGTCATGTACAATGTGAAATATTTTTTTCAGTTTGCAGTTATAGACAAAACCACCTTTATAATCAAGTCTAAAAATAAAAAAAGACTGATTATACTTTAGTAATTTCTTGCTATTTCTCATACAAGTTAAAGGAAGAACTAATATGACAATGCCATATTCATTCCATCAATCATTTCACAGTTTCTGGGAGAATCAACTTTCAAGATTTTAATAAGTTTACTGGAGTTCTGAAACTAAATTAGGAAGAAGTATTCTGGGTGAAATGTTCCCCGAAAACTCCTTATAAGCTAGGTAATCAAATCGCCAGTGAAGGAACTTAATGCACGAAAAGTAAGAGAACTTAAAAGGTTTGGATCCAGTTCTCCTTTATACCAGAAATTATTCAAAACTATAATCTCTGCTTTCTCCAATCTTTGAATTCACTGCTGATTTCCTATGATCTTGAGCAATGCTGGCATATAATAAGGTGCTCGATTACTTTTCTTGATGAATAAATGAATGAAATAAAAGGAGAGGAAATTTAGAGTCAGCAAATAATGATAATGGTCATAAAACAAAACCCCACTGAGGAAGACAGAAAATATGGTCACAACACGTCTAGGTCATAGTAAAGAGGACCCCTTGTGCACCTAGGGACAGGTGTGGAAAGATGTGCCAAGGAACAGCCAGCTTCAACCTGACTGGGAGGCTGTCATAGAAGTGAGCTCCAAAGTACATAAAGAGAAACAGTGGGGGCTTCCCTGGTGGCGCAGTGGTTGAGAGTCTGCCTGCCGATGCAGGGGATGCGGGTTCGTGCCCCGGTCCGGGAGGATCCCACATGCCGCGGAGCGGCTGTCGGAAAAAAAAAAAAAAAAAAAAAAGAGAAACAGTGGGACAACGTTGATCAAAGAATACATGCTTTGCAAATGTTTTTCAGTTCTTCCTTTGAAAGGATTGGATTTTGATTGTCTCTCACAGTCTGGGACAAAGATGCCATGATTAGAATTGTGGTAAGCACAAAATCAACTGGTAAGACTTTAGGGCTGGGTAGGTAACAACTGCTGGTCTATAAGATTTTCTGAGTCATCATTTTTTTTTCCAGTGGTTGTATTTACCGTACAATAATTGTTGGTATGTATTTCATAGTACAACAGAACTCAGCATCTTAATTGATTAATCAGATTAAGCTCATATACTGGTCAAGTAAAATATCTCTTAGCTGAAAATATTTGCTTTGTGGAAAGAGAGGCAATTTAAGGCCATTGAATCCAATAATAGTTTCAAATCAATCAACTGAATTATTCCCTGACTTGATAGATCAACATGGTGATTTTGTAATGAGCTATGGGCAAGAAACATTTACAGTTGCCAACTTATCATTTCAATATCAATGCTGGAATGAAAAATAGACTGTGTTCCCAGCTGGTTTCCTTGTGAGCAGAACAAGTTAAACATGACTGTGTTTCTTAGGTAGAGTCAGAAACAACATTAGATAAGAGTAAATTAAGGGTCCTGCTTTGTTTTATTAATTACTGGAAAATTATTCATTCTCCGCCACAAGCATGGCAGAATCATCCTCTCCCACTCCAGGCTCTCCACCATCTAAGTTCTATCTTTACACCAAGATAGCTATCTAAAATTTAGTGGGTCTCGATATTATACCATATAATGTATCATATTTAATTCTAACAGCAACTCTGCAAGGCCTGCATTTTTAATCAATGTCTATGGTATTTAATTCTAAGTAAATAAAATGATTGGTTTGATTATTTAAGGTTATTAAAAATGGTGGTTATACATCACATTTTGAGATTTGGAAATATTAATAATTTTTTTAATATGTTGAACTTTTATATAGTTATGTTAAAAACATTATATAAAGTTTCAATATATGTTAAAAGTACAACATGGCGCATGAAAAACAGTAATATATGATTAAGATATAGTGTGTAGATTAAAATAGACAAATTAATCTTCTAAGAAATTTTCAGGAAAAGCTTTGCAAGTTTAATACCTAAAAATAGGAGCTGCTACCCAGTGGTATGTACTTCTAGTGATTTTTTTTTAGAGACTGAAACAAAAAATAATTAAAGTATGGACACTTCATTTAGTTTATATATAATAAATTTGGAGATGTCTATGAAATGCATTAAAGTATTTTCCACTCTACTGTGTTGTGGTTTTAAAAATATGCATACATAAGTTATTATAGGATCCAATCATGATAATTAGGTGATTGTATGACCAGGACATTTAGTTTCTACAGGCTGAGGTAATTAAATGATCCAGTGGCATGAGGGAGAATGATTTTGGAACGCTTGTTAATTTGTTGTGAGAATTCTGCATGTCCATAAGATATTTCTTCACATTTCAAAGCTGAGAAACTTGATTCCTAAATCTTTGGTTGCTTGAATCACCTGAAACCCCTTCGCCATGAATTGTGTAAAAGAATAAATTATGTTAGGGCATGGTGATAATATCTTCAAAGTGCCAGGAATTTTCAGGCTCACCTCAGCTGTTACTCAAGGAGCTTACTTTTGAAGACAGAGGGGAAAAAAGCGAAATCTTGAGTTCACTCATTTCTTGGCTTTCATACTACATGCCAAATCTAATTGTGTGCTAGTTGCCCTATTACTGGATAATGTGAATGGCATCTGTGTAAACTATGAGTACAATTAAATGATATTCCACTGTCCTGTGTGTGCTTTGCTGTCTGTCAATGTATAAAATTGAGTTTACAGTGAAGTAAAGGGGTGCTGGGTAGCTTTATGCAAGTCCTGGAATTATCACAAGAAAAGAATTCAACTACAGAAAGAAACATAGATGTATCTTAACTTACCTTTTAAGATTGAGGAACTATGCATTTAATTTTCTTTGCTACTTCAAATATCAGATTTTGAGTAAATGTTCTGAAAATAGTCATCGAATCCCATTTCTATTTAAAAATTAAATAAATTAGGTGAAAGTGCAACACACAAAAATGTTTTCAGCTATTTAAACTCTTGTCAGTGAAGGCAAGCATGAAGTGCACAGCAAAATCTTATTTATAAAAATGTCTTTGATTTTCATTTTTCTGGTATAATAATGTGATATTTTGATTGTATAAAAGATACTGTGAATTTAAAACAGAAATGACTGAGCTCTAAACCTAAAATAGCAGTAGCAGTGCTTTAATAATTGAGAAAGAGATTAAGAAGACCCTTGTAAATTTATCCTTAATCATAAACTGTGTGAAAATTATATAATTTGAAAGTCAGTTTATTTTTGGCAGGTTCTTTTCGTTATGCATATGTCACAGATTGAAAATATCTAGTTTGCATATAAAAGTCTAAGTAGTATGTCTTCTGGAAATAGAAATACTTAAAATGCTGAATTAGCCTCTTTACTATGTATAGAGAAACGCTATAATAGATTCTGAGTAAAACTATATGTCTAGGCTAAGGTCCTGAATGGGCTAATGTCCATTAACAATCAACAAATTAGTGAATTGCCTTTATTGAAATTTCTTTTCTCAACCTAGTGGTTTGTTTAACTGATGTGACCATTAGGAGCTATTAGCATGTTAAGTTGGCCTTAGAAACAAAAGGATAAACACAGCACAATTTATTATTTTGCTAGGCTAAGCAAACATGGTTTACATGCATTACTGCCTTCTAACAATGCCAGTAGTCATCTGTTGAATAAATATTCTGTTGGGCTAAGAACAAAAGAATCAGCAGATCTATGATCTACTGAACTTCTAATTATTGATATGTTTTAGCTAATTTGTAGACTTTGAGCCATATATATGTAGACCCATCCAAAATTTCATATTATGTTGGATTTTTAAAATCAGATATTATTATTATGAATAAGAAAAATGCATATTGCAACTAGATGTGGGTGAAACTTTCTTAAAATGAAGCTACTTTCAAATGTACTCCATTTAATATACATTAAGGTAAAGGAGAATCAGAAGGAAGTATTTATTTAAATGTTCAACATCCTCATTTTGATTTTTTACTACTGCTACATTTAGTTTCTCGTTATTGGTTTTATATCTAGGAAAGCAGACTTAGCAGTGTCATATAGAGGTCTGAGGAGAAGCTCTTTCCATTGGCCTGTTTTATTCTGATTTAAATGCCTGTGCTTTTGAAGTTGTTTCTGATAGCATTTCAGAAAGAAATAGGAATTTTTGTATGTATGCATTTTCCTTAGCTTGTGCCTTTCAGGAAGAAATGGAGGAAATAACATTTCCAACAGACTCTGAGTATTGCACTAGGCATGTGGCCCCATTGCCCCAGTTTGAGCCTGAATTTTCATTAATTCACTCCATGAATGTTTACTGATCACCACCACATGCCAGATACTTTTCTAAGCACTAAGGTTACACACTGAGCCCGAAAGAAAAAAATCCCTGTGCTTGTGAATCTTACATTCTAGTAGAGGAAGACAGACAACAGACAATAAACCTGAGTAAGAAGGATATTGAAGGATGATAAGTGCTATAAAAGAAAGAACAGAATAAAGAGACTGGAAGCGGTGAGGGAGAGGGAACATTTGGCATTTTGAATAGAGTCATCCAGCTTCCCTCAGTAAGAGTGACACTAAAGTAAATATTTTAAAAAGGTAAGGGAGTTTGTTTTTCGGATATAGGAAGGAAAGAACGCTCCAGGCAGAGGGAACAGCTAGTGTAAAT
This sequence comes from Neophocaena asiaeorientalis asiaeorientalis, assembly GCF_003031525.2. Lineage (NCBI taxonomy): Eukaryota > Metazoa > Chordata > Mammalia > Artiodactyla > Phocoenidae > Neophocaena > Neophocaena asiaeorientalis. Next base: position 2,951,521 of record NW_020174425.1, on the reverse strand, counting down.
GTTCTAAGGCATGTGCTTGCCTGATGTGTTCAAGGATCAGAGTAAAAAAGGCTAGGTAAGAGATCTGTGGGAAATGAGGTCAGAAGGAAAAAACAAGGAGAGTCTTATAGTCCATTGCAAGATATGTGGCCTTTACTCTGAGCGTGATCTCCCATATGTTTTAAGAGGATCACTCAGACTGCTTTAGGAAGATTAGGGTCAGAGTCTATTAAAGGAGGCCTGGTTAGGTGTCAATTGCAGTGATCCTGGAGAGAGATTATGGTGATTTGGTTGTGGGAAGGGGGATCACAGCACATGAAAAGTAATGAAAAGTAGTCTGATTCTGGATATATTTTGAAAGTAGAACCAAGAAGATTTGGATAGTGGAATGGGGAATATGAACGGAAGAGAGAAATCAAGGATGGCTCCAAGGTTTCAACCTAAGTGGCTGGAAAGATGAATTGACATCCTCAGCTCATCAGGAAGAGTTGTGGGTAAGAGTAAGAATAAGAGTTCAGCTTTGAACCTGTTGGAAGGTTGCCAGATTTAGCAAATAAAAATACAAGGCAAGTCCATGGACGTTCTCTTGGTCAAATTTGTATTTAAGTGTGTATTTAATCTGGTAGTCTTAACATGTTGACATCTAAATGAAGATATTGCAGAAGTATTTGGGGCACAGCTGTGAGCTGAAATTGTAATTTTTGTTAGCAAGTAGATGAAATTTAAAACCATGAGACTGAATGATACAGCAAAAGACATGAGTATAGATAAAGAAGGACAGAGGTTCTGTGACCTTCCTATAGTGAGGCTTGAAGCATCCCAACTTTTATAAAGCTTGGGAAGAAGAGGGAGTTGCTAAAAAGTCCAAGAAAGAGAAACAATAACAGCAGGAAAACCAATAGAATGTGGTGTGCTAGTAGTCAAATGAGGAAAGATTTCAAACAGGAGGGGGCAATCCATTATGATATGTGCTGATAGGAATAATCCAATATAGAGGAAAACGTTGATGTATTAGAGAAAAAGAGTAATTGCTGAAGCAATGTCCTTGACTAGATAGGATGTCATGGATTCAGCTAGTCACGTATAGGAATGAAGCTTGGCAGCAAGAGTAGCAGATAGGAGGACAGAAAATGCAGTGACAAATGCTGGTGGGTAAGCAAAGGAGGTGGTGAGAGTCTGTGGAAGTTCTCTTTGATTGCCTCAGTTTTCTCAGTGAAGTAGGAGACAAGATCATAGTTGTAATTCAGAGTAGGTAAAGAAATATTTGGAATTTGAAGAGAAAGAAGACATGAGACACGTCTAGGTGAGGAGAGTAACTGGACAGGTCAAACATAGCATGATTGGGGAGCATTAAAACCCTCTTAATTTGTGGGCATGAATTTAAATTGAAACTAGTTAATATGGTTTTGTGTTATTTGTAGCACATCCACACCAAAGTAGGGCATTGAAAACTTTATGGTGAAAATTAAAGTTAGGATTTTAAAAAGTGAGTGCTACTTACCAGATATTACCCAATTTAGGTGAAAAAATCTTAAATATAATAGACAGTCCTCCATTTGCCAGCACCAATTTATAACAAATCTGAGAGAAGTTCCTTTGCATGGTGATGAGTAAAACTATAAAAGATTTGTTGAGAGAGACTAAACCCAAAATAGAGGAGAGCTTTGTATACTTTACTATGTACGAAATTATTAAGGGGATCCTGAGCTTAGTTTTCAGGTCCTCACAGAAATTGGTAGGAATTCTAAAGCAGTATTAAGAATTCACTTCCTATTGCAGTTTACCTTCTCTTCCACGTTTTTTTTTTTACATCTTTATTAGAGTATAATTGCTTTACAATGTTGTGTTAGTTTCTGCTGCATAAAAAAGTGAATCAGCCATATGCATACATATATCCCCATATCTCCTCCCTCTTGCGTCTCCCTCCCACCCTCCCTATCCCACTCCTCTAGGTGGTCACAAAGCACAGAGTTGATCTCCCTGTGCTATGCGGCTGCTTCCAACTAGCTATCTAATTTACATTTGGTAGTGTATATATGTCCATGCCACTCCCTCACTTCGTCCCAGCTTACCCTTTCCCCTCCCTGTGTCCTCAAGTCCATTCTCTACGTCTGTGTCTTTATTCATTGTAGTTTTGATTTGCATTTCTCTAATGATTAGTGATGTTGAGCATCCTTGTATGTGTTTGTTGGCAATCTGTGTATCTTCTTTGGAGAAATGTCTATTTAGGTCTTCTGCCCATTTTTGGATTGGGTTGTTTGTTTTTTGATATTGAGCTGCATGAACTGCTCATATATTTTGGAGATTAATCCTTTGTCAGTTGCTTCATTTGCAAAAGTTTTCTCCCATTCTGAGGGTCTTCTTTTGGTCTTGTTTATTGTTTCCTCTGCTGTGCAAAAGCTTTTAAATTTCATTAGGTCCCATTTGTTAATTTTTGTTTTTATTTCCATTTCTCTAGGAGGTGGGTCAAAAAGGATCTTGCTGTGATTTATGTCATAGAGTGTTCAGGCTGTGTTTTCCTCTAAGAATTTTATAGTGTCTGGCCTTACATTTAGGTCTTTAATCCATTTTGAGTTTACTTTTGTGTATGGTGTTAGGGAGTGTTCTAATTTAATTCTTTTACATGTAGCTCTCCAGTTTTCCCAGCACCACTTATTGCAGAGGCTCTCTTTTCTCCATTGTATATTCTTGCCCCCTTTATAAAAGATAAAGTGACCATATGTGCGTGGGTTTATCTCTGGGCTTTCTATCCTGTTCCATTGATCTGTATTTCTGTTTTTGTGCCGGTACCTTACTGTCTTGATGATTGTAGCTTTGTAGTATAGTCTGAAGTCCAGGAACCTGATTCCTCCAGCTCCGTTTTTCTTTCTCAAGATTCTTTTGGCTATTCGGGGTCTTTTGTGTTTCCATACAATTGTGAAAATTTTTGTTCTAGTTCTGTGAAAAATGCCATTGGTAATTTGATAGTGATTGCATTTAATCTGTAGCTTCCTTTGGGTAGTATGGTCATTTTCACAATGTTGATTCTTCCAATCCAAGAACATGATTTATTTCTCCATCTGTTTGTATCATCTTTAATTTCTTTCATCAGTGTCTTATAGTTTTCTGCATACAGGTCTTTTGTTTCCTTAGGTAGGTTTATTCCTAGGTATTTTATTCTTTTTGTTGCAGTGGTAAATGGGAGTGTTTCCTTAGTTTCTCTTTCAGATTTTTTGTCATTAGTGTATAGGAATGCAAGAGATTTTTGTGCATTAATTTTGTATCCTGCTACTTTACCAAATTCATTGATTAGCTCTAGTAGTTTTCTGGTAGCATCTTTAGGATTCTCTATGTATAGTATTATGTCATCTGCAAACAGTGACAGCTTTACTTCTTTTCTGATTTGGATTCCTTTTATTTCTTTTTCTTTGATTGCTATGGCTAAAAGTTCCAAAACTATGTTGAATAATAGTGGTGAGAGTGGACAACCTTGTCTTGTTCCTGATCTTAGAGGAAATGGTTTCAGTTTTTCACCATTAAGAATGATGTTGGCTGTGGGTTTGTCATATATGGCCTTTATTATGTTGAGGTAAGTTCACTCTGTGCCTACTTTCTGAAGGGTTTTTATCATAAACGGGTGTTGATTTTGTTGAAAGCTTTTTCTGCATCTTTTGAGATGATCATATGATTTTTCTCCTTCAATTTGTTAATGTAGTTTATCACATTGATTGATTTCCCTATATTTAAGAATCCATGCATTCCTGGGACAAACTCCACTTTATCATGGTGTATGATCCTTTTAATGTGCTGTTGGATTCTGTTTGCTAGTATTTTGTTGAGGATTTTTGCATCTGTGTTCATCAGTGATATTGGCCTGTAGTTTTCTTTCTTTGTGACATCTTTGTCTTGTTTTGGTATCAGGGTGATGGTGGCCCTGTAGAATTAGTTGGGGAGTGTTCCTCCCTCTGCTATATTTTGGAAGAGTTTGAGAAGGATAGATGTTAGCTCTTCTCTAAATGTTTGATAGAATTCACCTGTGAAGCCATTTGGTCCTGGACTTTTGTTTGTTGGAAGATTTTTAATCACAGTTTCAATTTCAGTGCTTGTGATTGGTCTGTTTATATTTTCTATTTCTTCCTGGTTCAGTCTCGGAAGGTTGTGCTTTTCTAAGAATTTGTCCATTCCTTCCAGGTTGTCCATTTTATTAGAATTTAGTTGCTTGTAGTAATCTTTCATGATCCTTTGTATTTCTGCTGTGTCAGTTGCTACTCCTCCTTTTTCATTTCTAATTCTATTGATGTGAGTCTTCTCCCTTATTTTTCTTGATGAGTCTGGTTAATGGTTTATCAATTTTGTTTATCTTTTCAAAGAACCAGCTTTTAGTTTTATTGATCTTTGCTATTGTTTCCTTCATTTGTTTTTCATTTATTTCTGATCTGATCTTTATGATTTCTTTCCTTCTGCTGACTTTGGGTTTTTTTCTTTCTCTAATTGCTTTAGGTGTAAGGTTAGGTTGTTTTTTTGAGATGTTCTTGTTTCTTGAGGTAGGATTCTATTGCTATAAACTTCCCTCTTAGAACTACTTTTGCTGCATCCCATAGGTTTGGGTCGTCGTGTTTTCATTGTCATTTGTTTCTAGGTGTTTTTTGGTTTCCTCTTTGATTTCTTCAGTGTTCTCTTGGTTATTTAGTAGTGTATTGTTTAGGCTCCATGTGTTTGTATTTTTTTACAGATTTTTCTGTCTAATTGATATCTCGTCTCATAATGTTGTAGTCAGAAAAGTTGCTTGTTACGCTTTCAGTTTTCTTAAATTTACCAAGGCTTGATTTGTGACCCAAGAGATGATCTATCCTGGAGAATGTTCCATGAGCACTTGAGAAGAAAGTATATTCTGTCTTCCACGTTTTTTTCTGTCTTCCACGTTTTTTAAGTGGCTCTCTGTGACAGGCTCTGGATTTCTTACTTAGAATGTTACTTAGAATCTCAATGGTAATTACAATTTACTAAATTGCAATTAAGTAAATATGATTATCTCAATGGTAATTACCAAAATGCATTTTAGTTCTCTCCAAACACGTTATATACTTGGTGAGGTACAATCTTTAGTTCTTAATCCATTAATTTCTACTGAGTATCTTGCTTTCCTCCAGCAGCTCAAGTTCTGAAAAATACTGACACCCAGCCTTTCTAGGTATGAGATTGGCCTTGGGGCTTCCCTGGTGGCACAGTGGTTGGGAGTCTGCCTGCCGATGCAGGGGACGCGGGTTTGTGCCCCCGTCCGGGAGGGTCCCACGTGCCGCAGAGTGGCTGGGGCCGTGGCCGCTGGGCCTGCGCATCCAGAGCCTGTGCTCCACAACGGGAGAGGCTGCAGCAGTGAGAGGCCCGCGTATCGCAAAAAAAAAAAAAAAAAAAGAGAGATTGGCTGTGTAACACTGTAGCTCCCTGATTCTCAAACCAAACTGAGTACTCTGCTTTGTGGCCATGATCCCTGCCAGGTACATTTTTGCTGGTGTGATGAGATTTCCCTGAAGAACAGTTTTACCTGATAACTTTAGTGAGGAAAGGGCTTTTTGAAATTTATTTTGTTGGAAAAAAATGACTTCTTTCTTGGACTCTTAGTTAACAATGCGTCTTTTTTTTTTTTTTGGTAATGCTATGATAGTTTTCGTACAATCATCAAATATCTCCTCAACAGCAAAAGGTTAAAGGCATTATTAAAGTATAACAACTTGAATAACTTTCTGTCTAACACAGCTTAGTCCAGTGGCTCCTTAATGCCAGTCCATGAGCATAATTGGCTGTCTGTGATGATATTAATATAGATGATACAGATATTTACCATAATCTATGGTAAAATGAGAAAAACAGGGACATTGTAAGATTTTCAACTGTCTTTATTTTAGAAGCACTGTGATTCTGAGGCTACATCCTTTTTAATTTTTATAGCAATAATGGGTAATACTTCTTATTTTGTATCATGCTTAATTTTTGAAAGAAGTCGACACTCTATGACCTCTAATTTAATTTTAAGATTTAACTGGTCCATCAAATACAGAAGACAGTGAACCAAATATTTAGTCCATATATGATCCCATGAAGAACAGAGCATATGCAGGGGTTTAGAAAAACATAGAAAAGGTGAAGAAAGGAGCAGTTCTGTTCCCTTCATAAGGAATAAAAATCCATTTATGTCCACAGCTAGAAAAATTTGGTTCAGTGTTTCCAAATAGATTGATTGCATTATATTTTTAAAATTAGGATGAAAAATATGTAACTTAAATGTGACTTTGCTTATAAACTTTGTATAAAAATTCTAGATGGGAAATAGAAAAATTATTTTTCTGTAATTGACCTTTAAAAATCATCTGTGTTTTCTTTACATGGAAACTAGATGTTTACTTTTGTGACTGTGTGTGTACCTTCATATTGGAGACTGACTAATGCTTAGAAGGGCAAAATGTCATAGGCAGATCCTAGGCAGGAGGCAGTCAATCCCCTACAGTATTTCAAAAGGTCCTTCTGAGTAATTTTTTTCCTTGGGTGTTTAGATGCCTGTGGAGACATCTGAAAAAGAAGCTCCACAAAATATTTTGTAGTAGATACCCATAATCATAGAATTATCTTAGATTAAGTTTTAAGTCATGTAGAATTTAATAAATAGATTTTATTTAAACTGGGATGAAAATGCTAAAGAAACATGAAAGAAATCTTATCCTTAGGGTAACCATATTTTCTATAATATGCTTTTGACACATCATGTAAAAAGTAACAAGAAAGACTTGTGGAGAAATATGACATTCTGAAGTTTAAATATTTTACTATGTTCTACAAATCTCTAATTATTAAAAAATAGATTGAGTTAATTAATGGAAAATGATTTTTTAAATGTGCAAATAAAAATTCAGATTACATTATATTTTACACATTAAAAAATAGTTTATGGTGAGGTGATTTTTAATAAGTCCCTAAATACTTTTATCATAGATAGCAAACAAAGAAAACAACTGTTTTGAACTTAAATGTCTAATTATCGAGTACTATTTTGAAAATCTCTGGTAAACATATTTCATGCCATCCAGTGTAGTTACCTGGGACAGAATAGCTTAGGGGTGAAAGTACATACTAGAAACAGACTGCCTGGGTTTTTCTTTTCTTTTTCTTTTTATTGGAGTATAGTTGCTTTACAGTGTTATATTAGTTTCTACTGTACAGCAAAGCGAATTAGCTAGACGTATACATATATCCCCTCTTTTTAGGATTTCCTTCCCATTTAGGTCACCACAGAGCACTGAGTAGAGTTCCCTGTACTATACAGTAAGTTCTTATTAGTTGCCTGGGTTTGTATCCCTGCTCTGCCCCTTACTTGCTGTGTAAAAATGAACAAGTTATTTGACTTTTCTGTGCCTCAGTTTGTTTTTTTAATCTGAAAAATTGAGATGTAATGGTATATACCTCACAGCCATAGAACTGTTGTGAGCATAAACTAAATTGATATATTTGAAATGTTTCGAACGGTAACCTACATACGATCAAAGTGTTAGCTATTATTTTTTGAAATAAAAATCTTAAAGTTTATGCAAAATGTTAAAAAATTACATACCATACAATGTCAGGTAAAAAAACCGCAGGATACGCAATGAAATATGTTATGTGATTAAATTGGCTTTTCAGATATGATTAAAACAACTCACAAATAGAAAATGTCTGCAAGAAGAGTTACAATTGAGGAGTTTATAGTGCAACCTACATTAGTGTCTGCTTTGCATAGTATATTCAGTATTCACAACCCCAGTCCCCAATTTGCAAGTAGTGGTGAACACCTTGTCCTTTTAAATGTGGACTCTACCATAACTAGGGAGGGAGGCATACAGCCTGACAGAGGCTGCCCTGGGGCTGGCTGGGGCAGTGATGCACTGCCCCTGCATGCCCTCGTGCTGAACTCTAATGTGTCACAGACACTGGTCACTGGAGAATAATCAAAACTACAAATATTAAACTGGAAAAAAGCCAAAGTCAAACATATTCCTTGATATATTTCTGCTGGTGTTGCCATATTTTTCGCTGTTTCTATGGTCACAACAGTGGATCCTCATTGAGCACAGCAATTTGAGAGTTCTAAGAGAAACTTGTCCTTTTTTTTTGTTTTTTAATCATCTCTCTCTGGATCTGAAATATAAAAATATACAATCACTTTCCTCCTTAAAATCCTACTGTTCACAGGGATTGACAATATGAACTTTATCCCTAAATTTATGGTTGCTTTTATTAAGCAGGTTCAGTTATCATTAAAGACTGTAAATCCCAGTTTGCTTGCAGTTGTATCACAGCTCAGGACTGTTTGTTGCTCTTATATTAACTTGGCGAATATAACTAGTGTTGAGATAAACAAATGGGCATTTCCTCATTACAGAGATGCTGATTGTCAAGGACAATATCTAAAGCTGGAATTGGGGCAGTTTGCCTGGAAGTGAGGGGAAAGGCATAAAATCAGTAATAATGTTGTTTATATTTTTTTCAATTATACTTTTTTTGGTGTTGTAAAAGAATTTAAAAAAAAAAGACTTCTTTTTCAGCAAAGAAACCATAAAGTATTTTCTTTATGGAACAATAAGTAATGTCTGCACATGTATACTGTGGCCACACATTGTGTGCAGGTTAACTGCTAACTTAATATTAGAAGAATCAGTATGGTACAGTTATCCAAATTGGATATTATCTGATTATTCAGTTTCTATTTCCCCATTTTTCCACTAGTTTGTTACTAAGGGATGAAAATGTAGGTGGTTTTATTGAAATTTTTGTCTAAAAATTTGCAATAAACTATATATTTGCAGTAACAAATATCTCTATATTTGTCATGTGAGCATTTGTTCATATGAAAAAATTATTATAGCAGCAATTTCTTTCATAACTTCCTGAACATATTAGCTTTGCTTGGTAATATAAATTTAAAAATCGCTGATTATTAGTATGATGCTAGCGTTCTAGAAACGATTGCACTACTAATTTCTGTATTCACTTAGCAGTCATGATGCTACAGTTAAACTCATAATTAGTAAAATATATCCTTTAGGAGGTACTTGTGTTGAGCCTTTTCCAAAACTTTTCTAAAATTTAGGTGATATTCAGTGAAACAAATACTTTTAATCATCTGCAGTCTGTAGTCCCCTTTGTACAAGATCACACAGAAATCAGCAGCATAATATTGGAACAAAGTCAGGGAAACCGAAAGAAAGTGGATGTAACTGTGAAATCAAGGGTATTCTATGGCAGTAGGGGGTAAGGTTGGAAAGAAAGATTTGGTCTAGATTGTGAAGGACCTGTGTGCTTTGATAAGAAGTTTGGGAGCAATGAATGGTTTTCAGCAGCAAACTGGCAATGAAATATAGGCTTAGGGGACATCTCTGAAAACAAGTCTGGTTGAATGTAAGCATGCTGTCTTGGGAATATGAGCCTTTTACTGTGATTCAAGCAAGAAATAATGAAGGGCCAGACCTATAGGGAGAGAAGGGATTGATTTAAAATGTAGCTTTGATTATTTCATTCTATTTCCTTCAGTCTCTTCTGAGTTTTCCTGGCCTCATTTCAATCAAGGAGTCTTGTTAAAATATCATACTCCATTGAAAGTATGACCAAATAAATATGTGATGTTGGGAAGTAAAGGGTATGAGGAGGAGAGAAGATATATTTTCCAACGACAGGAGTAACAGACTTGATGGAAAGCTCTCCAGTTTGCACTCAAGAGTCTGATGCTTGAGCCTTATCTAAGTGATTACTAAAGATATGAAAGAGGAACAGGCATGCCATTCTTGAGGAGTTCAGTTTGATTCATCAATGCATACCACCCCTTTTTCCCCTGTAGGATGACACAAGCATTGCTCACAAGAATCCTCTTATACACCCAAGGTAATCTAAACCCTGTCTTTTTCCTGTCTTATCCATTTTAGAGACATTTGCCAAGTGGCCTAGGACTAGAGATTTAACAAAGACAATGTTTTGCATCTTTACTATGTTCAGTCCCCTTTGGGCCATCAAACTAATTATAACTATTGATTCAGCAGCCCTGTTACTCTGTTATAGAAGGAAGTTAGATTAGGCAGACAAGCTTATTTTTGGACTTTTTCTCAATTCCTCATGAACTTTTGGATGCTTGTAAATTGATTTTTAAAATGTTTAATATATTCTGTGCACAATTATACCGTTCATAGACTTATTTTTCTCCTCTTTTACTTTGAAATAATGTATAGTGCTCACAGAACATCTTGCTGTAATACAAGGATAAATGAATTTTCTCATTTCCCATCTTTGCGTCCTCTTTATTTCTCCATCCACCTCACCCTAAGTCATTTGTTTTTCATTCTAGCAGTTGTTCTGCCGGGTCTCTCTGGGCTACCCAGGAGACTCCTCAGAGCACGCTGCAGTCAAGCACACAGAACTGCTGCTAGTTTCTTTGAAAAAGCCTGTCTCCTCTCTTGGAGGGCAGCTGAAGCAGGGTGTTATCAGCTGGCTGACAGATACAGTATAAAGCAAAGCAAGCCCTCCACTGCTTTCCTCTGATGATCTGGGTGAACACCTGCCTGCAGAAGTGATAATTAGTGATACCCCTCTCTGAATATAGCTTCCTTCTTTAGGTTACTTCTCCATACTCAAGCCTCTAGTGAATTTATAACCATGATATAAGAAACTCCATTTTGCAGACACATCTAATTAGCAGTGAATTAGCCACGTATAGCCAATTCCATCCATAGGGTACTGAATATGACACTTAAAATCAACATGGCCTGTTAAAAGACCTCAGGTTAGATGTTTATAGCTTTTTACACATTATAAGGAGTACAAAAATGGGGTACAGTTAATCAAAACAAATCTGACAGATCAATGGGCTCAAACCAGGTTCATGTTTATTTGGGACCAAATCATTTTCTCTCTCTCCTTTTTTTTGTCTTTTAATGGAATTTAAACATGCTTAGATACAATCTGGTGGCAGTATGTCCCAAAAAAGAGAATTTTATGAGAAAAACACCCTCAAAACTGGGAGAAATATTTAGAAGCAATGGATAAAAGGTAGTAGAGGCAAACAAGCACCTTAGTCCATGGCCAAGCATGCCAGTTAAATTCTAACCAGATCAGGACCACCTTAGACCCAGGCAAGGGCAGCCCCTACTCTGGGCCTTGTGTTTCAGAGAGCTCTGCATGTCACAAACACAGAAATTCATTGAATATAAAACAGATTGGCCATCTGTCCCTTGGGATCTGGCACTTGTGACCTGTAACCCTAAACATCTGCTCTTGTGACTAGTATCATTTAGGCCCCAAAGAAAAGGATGCTCCTTCTACATCTCTTTGCCTATGATCTTGAAATGAAAGGTGATTGCATGCCAATGCCAGGGAGGTTTGTGGCATGTACAGCTGCTGACATCAGACATACACAATGCCTTGGAATGTAGGAAGCATTTGAGTGGATAAATCTCAAGTGTGAGGCCCAGTGAGTTACCACGAAGTGAATATACCTGTGTAATTAAGCATTTTCCAATCACAAGCACTGCCAAGAGGAATTGCTAACCGAACATTGTAGACTGTTGTCGTCTATTACTTCATGTAAATAGGATCCTGTAGTACTCTATTGTGACCAGACTTTTTTTGCTCAATATTTGTGAGATCCATAAAGATTGATGAATATAGTTATAATTCATTCATTGCTGTATAGTATTTTATTGTGTGAAAAAAACACAATTTATTTATGCTCTATTGTAGATGAACATTTGTGTTATTTCCAGTTTGGAAATAGTACTGAATAGTGCTGCTATGTACACTCGTTCATGTCTATTAGTAAATCTATATATTTATTTCTGTTGGGTATACACTAAGGAGTGGAATTTCTGGGTAATAAGGTATACATAGGTTTAGTTTCAGTTTTCCACCGTGGTTGTATTCATTTATACCCTCTAGAGCACTCTGTAAGAGTTGCTATTATCTTCTATCCTTCCCAACTTCTGCTATTTTCTGTTACTTTTATTTTTGCCATTCTTGTGGTGTATAGTAGTATCACATTATGGTTTTAATTTAATCTTGTGTGCAGAAAAATCTTTAAAAATCCATACAAAAAATCTACTAGACCTAATAAATGAGTTAGGTAAGGTTGCAGGGTACAAAACTAATGTACAAAATTCAATTTGTTTCTATATACTAGAAATGAACAATCCAAAATTGTTCATGGACATTGTTGATGTGCAATCATATTGTTTCCAGTTTTCTGGCTGTTACAAATAAATTGCTGTGAGCATTCAGATACAAGTCTTTGTGTGCACGAAAGCTTTCTTGTTATTTCATTTATTTTATTTTAAATTGGGGTATAGTTGCTTTACGATGTTGTGTTTCTGCCGTACAAAGAAGTGAATCAGCTATATGTATACATACATCTCCTCCCACTTGGACCTTCCTCCCACCCCCCGGCCCCATCCCATCCCTCTAGGTCACCCTAGAGCACCAAGCTGAGCTCCCTGTGCTATATAGCAGGTTCCCACTAGTTATCTGTTTTAAACATGGTAGTGTATATATGTCAATCCCAGTCTCCCAATTCATCCCACGCCCCCTTACCCCCACCATGTCCACACGCCCATTCTCTACGTTTGCGTCTCTATTCCTGCCCTGCAAATAGGTTCATCTGTACCATTTTTCTAGATTTCACATATATGCGTTAACATACGATATGTGTTTTTCTCTTTCTGACTTCCTTCACTCGGAAAGCTTTCTTTTCACTTAGGCAAATACTCAGGAGTGTATGGCTGGATCATACAGTACATATGTGTTTAAAATACTCAGGAGTGTTTGGCTGGATCATATAGTACGTATGTGTTTAACATTTAAAGCCAATCTGCTTTTGAAAGTGGTTATATTGTTTTACATTCACACCTCCAGAGTATCAGAGTCCTAGTTCCTCCACATTGTAGCCAACATTTGATATGGTCAGTCTTTCTATACATCACTATAGTTGGTATACAGATGTGTCATAAAATATCCTTTTGATTTTTATTTGCATTTTTCTGTTGACTAATGATGTTATTAACTTATTTGCCATTAAATATCTTCTTTGGAAAATGGCTGGTAAAATTTTTGCCCAGTTTTAAAATCAGGTTGTTTGCTTTTTTATTATTGGGTTTTGAGAGTTCCATATATATTTTGAAACAAATTTTTTTATCAGATATATGATCTGCAAATATTTCTCCTACTCTCTAGCTTGTCTTTTCATTCTCTTAACAATGTCTTTCAGAGAGCAGAAGTTTTTAATTTAAAAAATCCACTTCATTTTTTTCTTATACAGAGTGTACTTTTAGAGTCATAACAACCCTTTGTCCAACACAAGATCACAAAATTTTTTTCCTGTTTTCCCTTATAAGCTTTATAATTTTAAGCTTTATTTAGGACTATGATCCATGAATTTTGAGTTAATTTTGATATGTGGTGTGATATGAATCAAAGTTCACTTTTTTTTTTGCAGATGAATATCCAATTATTTTAGTACCTTTTATTGAAGATATTATCATTTCCCAATGAACTAAGTTTGCACCTTGGTCAAAAATTCGTTGTCCATATATAAGCAGGCATATTTCTGGACACTGTGGTGTTCAAGTCATCTGTTTATCTATCTTGATGCCTATATTGCACCTTTAGTTGTTGCAGCTTCATAATAAATCTTCAAATAATGTAGCATGAATTTTCCAACTTTGTTCTTCTTTTAAAGTTGTTCAGGTTATTCTAGGTCCTTTGCATTTCTGCTTATTTTAGAATTAGCATGTTAATTTTTACAAAAAAAACCCTTCTGGGATTTTGCCTGAGAAGCATTTGAATCTATTGGTCAGTTTGAACCTTTAGATCAATTCCTAACTACATTTAGTCTTTCAACCCAAGAACATGATGTATATTTTTGTCTTTTTCTTTTTGAAATTGAATCTGTTGTTTAACTGCCACATTTCAAAAACACATTTTTTAATTATATTTTTATGGAGGTATAGTTGACTTATAACAGTGTATTAGTTTCAAGTATACAACATGATTCAATATTTGTGTACATTGCAAAATGATCACCACAGCAAATCTAGTTAACATCCATCACCATACATAGTTACCATTTTTTTTTCTTGTGATGAGAACTTTTAAGATCTACTCTCTTAGCAACTTTCAATATCCCATCCCTCTAGGTCACCCCAACTTTCAAATATGCAATACAGTATTTTAAACTATGATTGCCATATTGTACATTACATCCTCATGACTTATTTTAGAATTTAAAGTTTGTACCTTTTGACCCCCTTCTCCTACCCCCTACACCATCCCTGGCAACCACCAGTTTGTTCTCTGTATCTATGAGGTTGGTTGTTTTGTTTGTTTTGTTTTGCTTTGTTTTTAGATTCCACATATAAGTGAGATTATATGGTATTTGTCTTTCTCTGACTTACTTCACTTAGCATAATGCCTTCAAAGTCCATCCATGTTGTTGAAAATGACAAGGTTTCCTTCTTTTTTCTAGCTGAATAATATTCCATTGTATATGTACATCTTACATCTTCTTTATCCATTCATCTATTGATGTACACTTAGGTCATTTCTCTACCTTGGCTATTGTAAATAATGCTGCAGTGAACATGAGGGTGCATATATCTTATCAAGTTAGTGTTTTGTGTTCTTTGGATAAATACCCAGAAATGGAATTGCTGGATCACACAGTACTTCTATTTTTTATTATTATTTTTTAGGAAGCTCCATACTGTTTTTCATGATGGCTGCATCAATTTATATTTCCACCAACAGTGCACAATGGTTCCCTTTTTTTCACATCCTTGCCAACACTTGTCATTTCTTGTCTTTTTTATGAGAGCCATTCTGACAGGTATGAGATGTTATCTTATTGTAATCTTGATTTACATTTCCCTTATGATTAGTGATGTTCAGCATCTTTTTGTGTACCGTTTGGAAAATGTCTATTCAACTCTTCTGCCCAATTTTAATTGAATTGTTCAGTATTTTGTTACTGAGTTGTATGAATTATTTGTATATTTCAGATGTTAATCCTTAATCAGATATATGATTTGAAAATATAATCTCCCATTCAGTAGTTTGCCTTTTCATTTCATTAATGATTTCCTTTGCTGTGCACAAGCTTTTTAGTTTGATTGTATTCCCACTTGTCTATTTTTGCTTTTGTTGCCTAAGCTTTTGGAGTTAGATACAAAAAATCATTGCCAAGATCAATGTCAAGGAAATTACTGCCTATGTTTTCCTCCAGGGTTTTTACGTTTTCAGGATTTAATCTCTCTCAACAGTGTATTATTAAAATCTCTATATCCTTACTGATTTTTTGTTTAGTTTTCTATCATTTTCTATCATTATTGATTAGAAAGAATTGAAATCTATGACTATAATTGTGAACTTATCTAATTCTTCTTGCAGTTCCATCACTTTTTGCTTCCTGTATGTTAAAAATTGTTATATTCTCTGATAAATTACCTTTTTATCATTATAAAATGAGATTCTCTATTGCTGTTCATATTTTTTGCTCTGAAATCTACTTTGCTATAATATAGTCACTCTAGCTTTATTTTGATTATTATTAAAATACATTTTGTTTCTTCCTTTCAATTTTAACCTATTTGTACCTCTGTGTTGACAGTGTATTTATTTTAGGCTGTATATAGTTGGATCTTACTTTTCTATCTATTCTGACAATCTGTGACTTTTTAAAAGTGTGTGTAAACCATTTATATTTAATGCAATTGTTGAGAAAGCTAAGTTTAAACTTATCAGCTTTCTATCGGTTGTGTAATGTACCATCTATTCTTTTTCCCTTTTTCCTTTTTTGCTTCCTTCTCATAGATTGAATATATTTTTATGGTTTTATTTTATCTCCTTTGTTGGATCATTAGCATAACCATCTGTTTTTCTATTTAGTTGTTGTTTTGTGTTTATTGTTACATTTTAACCTTATCACCGTCCACCTTCAAATGGTATTATAACACTTCACATACACTAAGAATATTACATATTACACTTCTGTTTCTTTCTTCCCAGCCTTTGTACTATTGCTATATATTTTACTTCTAAATATGTTATAAAACTCACATTATATTATTATTATTGTTTACATAATCAATTATATTTTATAAACATTTATATTTTAAGTATATTTAAATTGTAAAAGATTTATATATTTACTCATGTAATTACCATTTCTGCTCTTCAATTTTTTGTATAGACCCATATTTTCATCTGGTATCACTTTCTTTATTTAAAATTTTTATTGGAGTAGTTGATTTACAATGTTGTGTTAGTTTCTGCTGTACAGCAAAGTGAATCAGTTATACATATACATACATCTACTCTTTTTTAGATTCTTTTCCCATATAGGCCATTACAGGGTATTGAGTAGAGTTCCCTATGCTATACAGTAGGTCCTTATTAGTTATCTATTTTATACATAGTAGCATGTATATATCAATCCCAATTTCCCAATTTATCCCTCCCCCTGCCCCAGGTTTCCCCCCGGTAACCATAAATTTGTTTTCTACATCTGTGACTCTATTTCTGTTTTGTAAATAAGTTCATTTTATGATTTTTTTAAAGATTCCACATATAAGCAATATTATATGGATATAGAGATCATCATACTGAGTGAAGTAAGTCAGACAGAGAAAGACAAATATTATTGTCTACTTTCTAGAAAGACTTCCTTTACTGTTTTCTGTAGTGTGGACCTGCTAGTGATAAATTCTTTCATCATTATATGTCTAAAAGAACCTTCACGTTGCCTTAATTTTTGAAACTTATTTTCAATAGACACAGAATTTTAGGTCACTTGCTCTCTCCAGTCATTTAAAAATGTTGATTTCCTGTCTTCAAAATATTTTCTTTCCAACAAGAAATCTGCTGCCATTATTTTTTATTCTTCTGTAGGTAATATATCTTTTCGCTGACTACTTTTAGGCTTTTCTCTTTATCATTATATTGTAGTAATTTGTTTGTGATTTGTCTTCTTGTGTTTTTCTTTATATTTTGTGTGCTTAAGGCTCATTGAGTTTCTTAGATATGGTTTATAGTGTTCATCAGATAGGGAAACATTTCAGCCACTATTTATTAAAATATTTTCCTGCCTTTCCTCTAACACATCTACTTGCTTCTCAATTTTGAGAACTCTAATTACATGTATAATTGACCCCTTGACATTTTCTATAGCTCAGTGAAGCTTTTTCCTTTTCCTTTTCTTTCTCCTCTTCCTCCTCCTCTTTTTTCTCCTTCTTCTTCTCCTTCTCCTTTTCCCTGTCCCTTTCTCTCTCCTCCCCCTGTCTCCCTCTCCTTGTTCTTCTTCTTTCATTCTCTGCCACCTCTGCATTTCATTTGGAAAATTTCTATGAGTTCAGGTTCACAAATACTTGTGTAATATCTAATCTGCTGTTAATATCATCCAGTAAATAGTTCATCTAAGATGTTATGGTTTTATTTCTACAAGTTTGACTTTTTTAATATTTTCCATATTTCAACTAAAGTTTTTGAGCATATGTGACACAGTTGTATTAAGTATTTTAATATTCTTATCAGCAAATTCTAATATCTATTTGAATTCTGACTCAGTTCAATTGGTAGATTTTTCTGTTATTATGGGTTATATTTTCCTTCTTTTTTAAACATCTTATAATTTTAGATTGGATGCCAGACACTGTGAATTTACCCTTGTTTGGTGTTGGATGTGTTTGCACTTCTATAAATATTGTTGTTTTGTTCTGTAATGCTGGTTAAATTACTTGGAAACAGTTTGATATTTTCAGGTCTTTCTTTTAAGATTGATTAGTTGAAACCCGAACTGAGTTTAATCTAAGGCCAATCATTCCTGACAACTAAGACCCTTCACTCTGCACAATGTCATTATGAATTATGAGATTTTCTAGTTTGGCTGGTGGGGATAGGGACTATTCTTACCCTGTGTCAGTTATGCACTGCTCAATCTACTCCTTTTGAGTAGCTCTTTTCCTGGCCCCAGGTAGTTTCCTTATACACATGCTAATCAGTATTCTGCTAAATACACAATGATACCCTCTAAAGATCTTGAGGTTTCTTTCTCTGGATAGCTCTCTTCTTTCCTCTTGTTGCTTGGTCTCCCTGAATTTCCAACTCTACCTTCTTTTTTTGCGGTACGCGGGCCTCTCACTGTTGTGGCCTCTCCCGTTGCGGAGCACAGGCTCCGGACATGCAGGCTCAGTGGCCATGGCTCACAGGCCCAGGCGCTCCGCGGCATGTGGAATCTTCCCGGACCGGGGCACGAACCTGTGTCCCCTGCATCGGCAGGCGGACTCTCAACCACTGCGCCACCAGGGAAGCCCTCCAACTGTATCTTCTTAACTCATGGAGTTTCCTGAGCACTACCTGGATTCTTCCCATGCTGTTACGCTGTACTTTCTTAAGGCATTGAGTTAGAGCAATCGTAGGGCTCTTGTTCATTTCCTGTCCCTCAGGGATCACTGTCCTTCATTGCCTCATGCCCACTGTTTTAAAAACTGTTCAGATATCTGGGACTTTCCTGGTGATCCAGCGGGTAAGAATCCACGTTCCCAATACAGGGGACCTGGGTTCGATCCCTGGTCGGGGAACTAGATCCCACATGCATGCCGCAACTAAGAGTCCACGTGCCACAACTAAGACCCGGCACAGCCAAAAATAAATAAATAAATAAATATTAAAAAGAAAAAACACTTCATATATGTATTCATTGTTTCAAATGGAAGGAAAATTTTTTCTCTGTTACTCTATCTTGTCCAGATGTTTGGTATTTAATGTTTTGATACCTTTGGTGTTATATTTAATCTTTTATGTAAATTCTATATTTCTTTGTTGATGATTGTGATAGGTTAATTACATATATAACCGTAGTTTTCGACCCCTTTTTGTATTCATATTCTTTACAATATGATTCTTTAATTCTTTCCATCAAGAGGAGGCATCTGTTCCTCCACCCATGGAATCTAGATGGTCTTGTGACTTGCTTTGGCTCAGTGGTTTTCTAGTAATGCTTAGCGTCCATACGAAAAGGTCCAAGATAGCCTGCTGCTGCTGAGTAAACATCTTGAGCAGAGTTGAGTCATCCTAGCTACGGCCATCTCAAGCCAACCAATCCTAAGTGGCCCAGAACCTGACCACAGAGTATGAGTAAGCCAGGCCGAGAAATGAGAGCTGCTCAGCTGATCCCAGACCAAACTGTTGATGTTCAGAATTGCAACTGAACAGGTAGTTTTTTAATCAATAAGTTTTAGGGGTGGTTTTTACACAGCATTAACTGATATCATTAACATTAACTGGTATATAGAAGTGCAATTAATTTTTATTGACCTTGTATGTAATGATCATTAATTATCCTTATAGTTTGTCTACAGATGCTTTTGATTTACTATAATCACAAAATAGTCATATGTGAATAATGACAGTTTTACTTCTTTTCAACACTTGCACCTTTCATTTCCTTTTCTTATTTTATTGTAGTTGCTTGAACCTCCAGTATAATATTGAGCAGAAATGGTGATCCTCGTTTCATTCCTAATCTCAGGAGGGAGTGCTTATAATAAACTTCCTTTGTGTGTAAGGTTTCAAAGCCCCTTTAGAGTTTGACGTCTCTTGAGGGATATGCATTCTTTATGCTTAAAGCTTCTCAAGTCTCACTTTCTTTGTCACTGCAGAACCAGGGGACCACCAAAGTTCTGCCAGCCTTTCCGTCCCTCAGTGAGACCCTTTGTCTGAACCAAGTTTCTACTATTGATACTGACTGCATCAAGCCAGCAAGTATTCCAGGGCAGAAATGGCTACAGATCTGTTGGCTACTCCTCCAGGATTCCTACTTCTTCAGAATTTTAGCCTCTCTAGTCCTTTTTGTTTCCACAGATCTCTGATGCCTATAAACAGAAGCTCTTTTTATTTTATCTGACTTTTCTATTTTTCTTGACTAGAACTTTGGTCAGACACAGGCTATATCATTTATAAAGCAGAAACTAACACACCATTGTAAAGCAATTATACTCTAATAAAGATGTAAAAAACAAAACAAACAAAAAAAAAGAGTTAGCTCATGTGATTATGGATATTGAGGAATCCCACAATCTGCTGTTTGCTTGCAAGCTGGAGACCTAGGAAAGCCAGTGGTATAATTCCAGTCCTATTTAAAGGCCTGAGAATCAGAGGACCGGATAATGTAAATTCCAATCCAAGGGCAAGAGAAGAGCTATGTCCCAGCTCAAGTAGGCAAGTAGGAAGGGAACTAATCATTCCTTCCTCTGATTTTTGTTCTCTTTTGGCCCTCAACATTTGGATGGTGCCCATCCACATTGGGAAGAGCAATCTACTTTTACTGAGTCCACCAATTTAAATGCTAATCTCATCTGAAACACCCTCATGGATATACCCAGAAATGACCTTTTATTTAGGCACCCCATGGCCCAGTCAAGTTGACACATAAAATAAATCATCACACCATCCTACTAAGAAACTTAAACAAATTAGCCTGCTATTTACAACAGTTACACATGGAAGCTGAATTTTACATTATAAAATATTCATACCGAAATTAAATTTGTATATATGCAACTCTCTTAAAACATTAGCCAGATCTCTACAATTTATGTTGCTATTTGCAGTAGCAATCTAGTTACTGCTTTTAAAGACAGTAAAAATTATGATTTTAGGAATGGTGATTTATGTGAAGAAACTGAAATATTTTGTAGTGTTTTATGCATAAGGACAGTTTATTGTGTGTTCCCGTTATGATGTTTGAATGTGATATGTAAAATTCAGTATTTAGTTCTGAATATAACTATTGCTTTAAGAATTTTATTGACAATTTTAGTTACTACTGCCTATGCAAAGTTTCTTCAAATTGAAATTAATAAAAACTTGTCTAATAACTAGAATGACTAAAAATTATTTAGTTTGGTATTTAAGACACATAAATCCATAACTTTGTGCTTATATTAAGTTATAACTTTTCAGGGTAAGAAAATAGAAAATATTTTACCTGGAAGTTTTAGCTCAACTTATAATCAATATATACTTATTAATATAGCATGGGGACTTCCATTTGTACTCTTGCTGCAGGTTGTGGAAATAGGGTCAGCCCTCACCAGCACATTTGTGTTAGAGGCATTTTAAAATGTCTTTTTCTTTTTTGTCTGCATAGACTGGCAGGATTATTTTTTACAATTAAAAAAAACCAAAATCAAACCCTTTTTGTCTTTACCGACCACTATTTCACTTCATCACTTGGGGTTCAATCATAGATGCAGAATCACTATGAGTATTATGGAATAAGAAATTTATTATACAAAATAAACCTCACATTGTTGTCGCAGGGGCTGGGAAATAAAGGTCTGAAAAGATTTAGAGAAAAGTCCTTAATTAATCCTGGTGTTGAAGGATGATTTAGAACTTGCAGAAAGTCACTTCAGGGTCCTAAAGTAGAACTGTATCTGCCTCACAACTTCCCTACTGCATTGCTTGCGTGGCTCCTGTTTATCTATTGAAATATAGTTGGGATATCTCCTGTTATGTTCTGTGACAAAGTAGTGTTAAATAGGAATCTGTTTCTGCAGACACTGTTTTGTTTGGTTATCTTGCTGTGGAAGCTCAAGAACTCCCTTATCAGAACTCATGGGTTTTCCAGACTAAATGGCTCTAATTAACAAGCAAATCACAATGGCTAGAGATAGAATTTGCTTGGTGAAGACTCTGGGGTCCCAGGCACACCAAGGAATGCAAAAAGTTGGACACAAGGGACTCTTGGAAATACTTAAGCACCAAGTAGTACTCACATTTTATAGACAAAGCACCCAGACAGTAAGAAAATATAGATATTATCTGAAGTGTGTATGCAAAAGTTAGAGTTTTCTTAAATTCTAAAGGTAATAGAGTTTCTAAATTGGTCTTTACTGTGTCTTTTTTTAGATTTGTAAGCAGCATTTATCTTGTAATGTATTATGTTCATAACATGCTTCATTTATAAATCACTTTCCTGTAAAAATTATATTTACTTCTCACAATGACCCTATAAGGTCAGTATTAATATGTTCATTTTACAAAAGGAGAAATAGAGGCTCAGAGGATAAGTGAGTTGTCCAAGGTCATATCAAGTATAAGTGGGAAAGGCAGGACCTTCATCAGGTCTCTGCTATGACACAAACCTACTCTTAGCACCCAGTGAAACACAAATGAGCAGTGTGTTGTTCAATAGCAGTATTTTTTCCAAAATGTTTCAGTCTTTCATGTTGTAAGTTTAACTTACATTCAAGTCTCTGTCATCTTATGAGACCTTTATTTTTTGGTAACTCCTGAATTATTTTTTTTCTTTTCCTTCTCATCCAAACACTGAAAGCATAATCTACACTCCCTGTCCCTATTCACTTTCATTCCTCTCTAAATTCTCAGCATCCTGGTTTCTTCAGCCACCACATCTCATAAGATCAACAAGTACCTCTTAATTATTAAATAAAATGTATATTTGGTGTAATTTTCTGGGACTGTTATATTTCTCTTGAATTGATTCTTTTATTACAAAATGCCACTCAATATCTACTGATACTTTCTTGCCTTGTCTTTAAAATCTAATGTACCTTATATTAATAAAAGATCTTTCTGTTTCCATTCTTTTATTTTCAACCTTTCTGTGTATCTAATATTTAGATCTCATCTCTTGTAAACACCATATATCTGGCATTTAAAAAAATCAGTCTGAAATTCTTTGTCTGTTAAATGGAGTCTTTAGTCCATTTCTATTTACTGTACTTTGGCTTATATCTACATTTTGTTTTTTTTTTTGTTTGTTTCATTCTATTATTTATTCTTTTATTCCTCTTTGTTTCTTTTAGTTTAGTTACAGATTTTTAATATGCTATTTTTCTAGTAATTTAAAAATTCATTTAAAATCACATTTATTTATACATTTTGACTTTTAAAATCTATACTCTTATTTACTCATTCTATTTCTCTTAATTGCTTTCTGAAATGTCATGCTCCCACGTAGGATAGTTCCTGCTGCCTAAAATCTCTCTTTAGTATTTCTTGGAAGGCAGCTTTTGTCTGATAACCTCTTATTTTACCTTTATTTTAACAGGATATTTCCTATGAGCATAAAATTCTACCTTACCATGTTTGTTTGTTTGTTTTTCTCCACACTTTAAAGATGTCATTTCACTACCTTCTGTTTTGACCATTTCTGTTGAGAAGCCAGCCGTCCTTTTATACTCTGCTCCTTTAAATGTAATGCGTCTTGTTTTCCCTCTGCCATTTTTATGATTATTTTTCTTTGTCTCTTTTCTAGCATTTAACTATACTATACCTATGCATGTTTTCTTTATACTTTTCTTTCTTAGGTGTTGTAGAGCTTTTTGAAAGTATGGATTGAAGTCTTTGCCAGTTTTGGAAAATTCTCACCAGTTATGTCTGTAGGTATTCCTTCTGCTCTATTCCCTTTCCTCTACTTTTTTTTTTTTCTTTTCAATTTGTGAAATGCTTTATGTACTTTATCTCATGAAATCCTTAAAATGATCCTACAAGGTGCTTTTGTGATTTTCCCTACTTTACAAATGATTAAACTGAGGTTTGAAAGGGTAAGGGATCAGCCCATGATCCACAACCAAGAAGTGTAGGAGTCAGAACACAAAACCAAGTTTTCCCCAAAGAACTCCGAGGATGATTTGGGCAACAAGCCAAAGTTCAAGAGACAGTGGAGTCCAGAGTGGATTTTATATATGGATTACCTAGAAAACTTCTCCAGGCCTCCGTATTACCATCATATTGAGTGGTGCAGTTGAAAGAACGTTTAAATGATTAGGTTTTTTTTTTTTTTTTTTTGCGGTATGTGGGCCTCTCACCGTTGTGGCCTCTCCTGTTGCGGAGCACAGGCTCCGGGCGCGCAGGCTTAGTGGCCATGGCTCACGGGCCCAGCCGCTCGGCACGTGGGATCTTCCTGGACCGGGGCACGAACCCGTGTCCCCTGCCATTGGCAGGTGGAGTCTCAACCATTGCGCCACCAGGGATACCCTAGACTTTTTTTTGTTACCAAAAAGTTTGTGTAATTGAGAGCCATTTATTTAACTTGCTGAGGCACTGAAGACGTTTTCAAGGTGATAGAGAAGGTCCCTTCCAGTTTTAAACATCTTTAATTAGATGGTAGCTGCCTTTTGACTGCCTTGGAGGAATCAAGTGTATAATAATGGTCTCTGATAGTGATATTCTTCTACAGCTTTATTTATTCATTTATTATTTGACCTTGACATTTGTAACATTCTCTCTTTTTTTTAAAATAGATCTTTATTGGAGTATAATTGCTTCACAATACTGTGTTCCTGTTGCACAACAAAGCGAATCAGCCATATGCATACACATGTCCCCATATCCCCTCCCTCTTGAGCCTCCCTCCCATCCTCGCTATCCCACCCCTCTAGGTCATTGCAAAGCACGAAGCTGATCTCCCTGTGCTATGCTGCTGCTTCCCACCAGCCAACTATTTTACATTCAGTAGTGTATATATGCCGACACTACTCTCACTTTGCCCCAGCTTCACCCTCCCACCCCGTGTCCTCAAGTCCATTCTCTATGTCTACCTCTTTATTCCTGCCCTGCAACTAGGTTCATCAGTACTATTTTTTTTTTTTTTTTAGATTCCATATATATGCATTAGCATACGGTATTTGTTTTTCTCTTTCTGACTTACTTCACTCTGTATGGCAGACTCTAGGTCCATCCACCTCACTACAAATAACTCAATTTCATTTCTTTTTATGGCTGAGTAATATTCCATTGTATATCCATACCGCATCTTCTTTATCCATTCATCTGTCGATGGACATTTAGGTTGCTTCCATGTCCTGGCTATTGTAAATAGAGCTGTTGTGATCATTGTGGCACATGACTCTTTTTGAATTATGGTTTTTTCAGGGTATATGCCCAGTAGTGGGATTGCTGGGTCATATGGTAGTTGTATTTTTAGTTTTTTAAGGAACCTCCATACTGTTTTCCATCATGGTTTTATCAACTTACATTCCCACCAACAGTGCAAAAGGGTTTCCTTTTCACCACACCATTTCCAGCATTTACTGTTTCTAGATTTTTGATGATGGCCATTCTGACTGGTGTGAGGTGATACCTCTTGTAGTTTTGATTTGCATTTCTCTAATTACTGATGTTGAGCATCTTTTCACGTGCCTCTTGGTCATCTGTATGTCTTCCTTGGTGAAATGTCTATTTAGGTCTTCCTCCCATTTTTTAACTGGATTGTTTGCTTTTTTTGGTATTGAGCTCCATGAGCTGTTTGTATATTTTGGAGATTAATCCTTTGTCTGTTGTTTCATTTGCAAATATTTTCTCCCATTCTGAGGGTTGTATTTTCATCTAGTTTAAGGTTTCCCATTCTGAGGGTTGTCTTTTCATCTTGTTTATGGTTTCCTTTGCTGTGCAAAAGCTTTTTAGTTTAATTAAGTGCCATTTGTTTATTTTTGTTTTTATTTCCTTTATTCTAGGAGGTGGGTCAAAAAAGATCTTGCTGTGGTTTATGTCAAAGAGTGTTTCTCCTATGTTTTCCAGTAAGAATTTTATAGTGTCTGGTCTTACATTTAAGTCTTTAATCCATTTGGAGTTTATTTTTGTGTATGGTGTTAGGGAGTGTTCTAATTTCATTCTTTTCCATGTAGCTGTCCAGTATTCCCAGCACCACTTATTGAAGAGGCTGTGTTTTCTCCATTGTATGTTCTTGCCTCCTTTGTTGTAAATTAGGTGCCCATATTTATGTGGTTTTATCTCTGGGCTTTCTATCCTGTACCATTGATCTATATTTCTGTTTTTGTGCCATACTCTCTTGATTGCTGTAGCTTTGTGGTATAGATTGAAGTCAGGGAGCCTGATTCCTCCAACTCCATTTTTGTTTCCCAAGATTGCTTTGATTATTCAGGGTCTTTTGTGTTTCCATACGAATTGTAAAATTTTTTGTTCTAATTCTGTGAAGAATGCCATTGGTAGTTTGATAGGGATTGCGTTGAATCTGTAGGTTGCTTTGGGTAGTATAGTCATTTTCACAATATTGATTCTTCCAATCCAAGTACATGGTATATTTCTCCATCTGTTTATGTCATCTTTGATTTCTTTCAACAGTGTTTTATTGTTTTCTGAGTACAAGTCTTTCATCTCCTTAGGCAGGTTTATTCCTAGGTATTTTATTCTTTTTGTTGCAGTGGTAAATGGGAGTATTTCCTTAATTTCTCTTTCTTATTTTTCATTGTTGGTGTACAGGAATGCCAGAGATTTCTGTGCATTAATTTTGTATCCTGCAACCTTACCAAATTCATTGATTAGTTCTAGTAGTTTTCTGGTGGCATCTTTAGGATTTTCTATGTATAGTATCATGTCATTGGCAAACAGTGACAGTTTTACTTCTTCTTTTCCAATTTGTATTCCTTTTATTTCTTTTCCTTCTCTGATTGCTGTGGCTAGGACTTCCAAAACTATGTTGAATAAGAGTGGTGAGACTGGACATCCTTGTGGAAATGCTTTTTCACCATTGAGTATGATGCTTGCTGTGGGTTTGTCTTATGTGGCCTTTATTATGTTGAGGTACGTTCCTTCTATGCCCGTTTTCTGGAGAGTTTTTATCATAAATTGGTGTTGAATTTTGTCAGAAGCTTTTTCTGCATCTACTGAGATGATCATGTGGTTTTTAATTACTTAATTTGTTAATGTGGTGTGTCACTTTGATTGATTTGCATATACTGAAGGATCCTTGTATCCCTGGTATAAATCCCACTTGAGCATGGTATATGATCCTTTTAATGTGCTGTTGGATTCTGTTTGCTAGTATTTTGTTGAGGATTTTTGCATCTATGTTCATCAGTGATATTGGTCTAGAATTTTCTTTTTTTGTGATATATTTTTCTGGTTTTGGTATCAGGATGGTGGTGGCTTCATAGAATGAATTCCGGTGTGTTTCTCCCACTGCAGTTTTTTGGAAGATTTTGAGAATGATCGGTGTTAACTCTTCTCTAAATGTTTGAATGAATTCTCCTGTGAAGCCATCTAGTCCTGGACTTTTGTTTGTTGGAAGATTTTTAATTACGGTTTCAATTTCATTACTTGTGATAGGTCTGTTTATATTTTCTAATTCTTCCTGGTGCAGGCTTGGAAAATTGTACCTTTCCAAGAATTTGTCCATTTCTTCATGGTTGTCCATTTTATTGGCATATAGTTGTTTTCAGTAGTCTCTTATAATCCTTTATATTTCTTCAGTGTCAGTTGTGATTTCTCCTTTTTCATTTCTAATTTTATTGATATGCCTCCTCTCCCTTTTTTTCTTGATGAGTCTGGTTAAGAGTTTATCAATTTTGTTTATCTTCTCAAAGAACTGGGTTTTAATTTTATTGATCTTTGCTATTGTTTTCTTTGTTTCTATTTCATTTATTTCTGCTCTGATCTTTATGATTCCTTTCCTTCTACTGACTTTGGGTTTTCTATGTTCTTCTTTCTCTAGTTGTTTTTTTTTTTTTTGTGGTAC
>NW_020174425.1:2893619-2923590 GCF_003031525.2 Neophocaena asiaeorientalis asiaeorientalis | reverse complement strand
TATATATATATATATATATATATGTATATAATGTTATATGTATATAATGTTTAAGAGAAAAGAATCAGGCCTTTCTGTGGCCCTCTTAGGCTTAATCTATATAATGCTCATAGGCAGACGCTCAGGGTTGTGAATCTAGGAGGTCTAGAGATGAAGAGAAAGTAATATATTTCTTTGTTTCTGGGCATGCATTTCTGTTTGAGGTGGAAGTGAGTATTTGGCATGGTGATCAGAGATGCTCACATGGAGTTTGCAACAAGTAGATAAAATAAAGTGGTAACTGGCAGAGAATGGAGACCCCAGGCAGGGATGATGGAAAGGATGCTACCACCTCTCAGTAAGTGTGTGTAGCAGGTGGATCCTACTGGAGTGTACAGAGGCCTCGTTTGAAGAAAAGACAACCGCATTGAGTTTGGATGCCTGATGAGAAAATACATACATAAAGATTAAAAATTTACAGTGTTCCTTGAGTAGTCATTTTGGGGATGATCTTTGGAAAGCATCAATGTAAGATTATGCATTTCTGCCCTGTGCATTGAGTGGGTAACTGTAAGAGAAAGGGAATTAAAATGTTTTCTTTTAAAAATAAACTCATTTTATCATAAGGCCTTATAAGTTATGTATTTTATAGATATTCTTCCATATGCATCAAGTAAAGTGTAATAACAATGCAAAATTAGTTAGCACTAAAGTTCCACTGTAATCTAATAAACCGGGCTTTTGTTTGTTTGTTTGTTTTACTAGTTTTGGAAGCAAAACTCCTCCTTTGTTATGGTAAGTCACAACGGATGAGCATTTTTGGATAAAGTTGAAAGACAACTCTTGGCAATTTATGAGAATAATTTTCCTTTAAAACAAGGTATATTGCTTGTTTTTGAGAATCCCATATTCTAGGATGGTGAATATGGGAGCTGAGTCCCTTGAGACGAGATACCAGAGGCAGAACATGGAGTGCAGGGGTGGGGAGAGTAAGATTGGTGTGAAATCCGTACAGTCTGTTTCCATTCAAGTGGTAGCCCTGGCAGAGTGACAATCTCTGGCTTACAAATGGGATGTGTTCCACCCATTTTTTGGGGGAGAAGTCAGTTGCCTGACTGAACACATTTTCTTTTAGAAAGAGCGCTGTAAAAATTAGGTAGTATCCTGGACAAACCACAGAAACTGTTTAACCAATGTGTGACCAAATAAGACCAATGTTGAAAATGACCAGCTTCTTTACAGTTGGGGGAGACAGAGATCCTGTGGAAAGAGGTGACATGCTTTGAAATATAGCTCTGCCACTTCTTGGCTGTGTAAGCCTGAAAAGTAACTTAAATCTCTAAGGCTTAGTTTCCCCCCGGCAAAATAAAGACTAATAATAGTACTACCTCAGGTTCTTGTGAAGGGTAAATAAAACACTAAATACATGTAAATGAGCTTAGCCAGTGATGAAAAATATAAAGAGCCCAATAATGATATTTTTTATTATTATTTGAATGAATTCCTGCTGACTTATGAGTGACTTATAAGCTCTGTACTCTTCCCAATGGTATCAGCATTTAAAATAGAGACACTTCGTCCCAGCTTACCCTTCCCCCTCCTCGTGTCCTCAAGACTATTCTCTATGTCTGCATCTTTATTCCTTTCCTGCCCCTAGGTTCATCAGAACCATTGTTTTTTAGATTCCATATGTATGTGTTAGCATACGGTATTTGTTTTTCTCTTTATGACTTACTCTATATGACAGACTAGGGTGGGAGGGAGATGCAAGAGGGAGGGGATATGGGGATATATGTATACATATAGCTGATTCACTTTGTTATACAGCAGAAAGTAACACAACACTGTAAAGCAATTATACTCCAATAAAGATGTTAAAAAAATAAATGAATAAATAAAAGGATACTCTTTAACACTAAAAAAGTAAAATAAAATAGAGACACTTGTTCACTTTAATTTCTTATGCGGAACTTTCTGGCACTAAAACCTGGTTAGAATATATAAAAGTTCAGGTAGTTTTTGTGAAAATAGTTTGAGCGCAGAACCATCATGAAAAATGACCAGTGCTACAGAGTCAACAGCTCAAAGTTGTGCCTTCTCTCTTATTTTATACAATGAAGGCTCTTGTTAGCTGGTTTCTGGTTCTATTATAACAGTAACCAAGCCAAGGCTATGAGGTTAAGGTGGATGGCTTATCTTTATTTTTTATATGTGCTACTTGAGAACCTAAATGTGACCTATTATGAGCTGAATAACTCATTTTAAATACTGTTTAATTTGTGAATTGCTCTGGATTTCCTCATAGGGATAATATAAGAACATGTGCCTAATAACAAAATAAAGGCTCTTAAGCCTTTTAGATTTGAGTTTTTCTCAGAACCTGCTTATAATTCCATAAAATTTTCACAGTTATAAAATACTAATTTATACTTTTTTTTTTTTTCCAATATGCGGGCCTCTCACTGTTGTGGCCTCTCCCGTTGCGGAGCACAGGCTCCGGACGCGCAGGCCCAGTGGCCATGGCTCACGGGCCCAGCCGCTCCGCGGCATGTGGGATCTTCCCGGACCGGGGCACGAACCCGTGTCCCCTGCATCGGTAGACAGACTCTCAACCACTGCGCCACCAGGGAAGCCCTAATTTATACATTTTTACATCCAACACCTCTGAGGGGTAAACAATGTTCTGGGAAAAGAAAGTGATATTTGTTCCAAAACTAATGGTCATTCATTCACTGATTTGTTCATTCATTCACTCGTTCATTTGTGTATTCATTCATCCATTTGTTCAGTACCTATCATGACAAACATGTACTGGGCATACAAATCTGAATAACACCTGGTGCCTACCCCCAGGATTGGTATTTTAGTACATGTAGAAGATGCTGTCAGTGTTCTGCCATATTCTCCACTTTCTGAAGGCAAGAAAATGGCCAATTCAAATTAATGACTCGAGTTTTAACTTTTAGCTTTTTAAGCCTGTGATACCCTGACTGAGCCTGTGCATCTTCCTCCTACTCCCAGGCTGTAGGTACCCAGACCTCCGCCAACAGTAGATGGGGATTCAGTGGATAAACCTCCTCATTTTTCTTATCCCTTGGCTGGGACCACTTCGAGGAGCTTTTTACACTATCTCACAGGGTACCCAACAGGTTTGAGCAGTAGTATCCCCAGGGGTAGCAGACCGGATAGTGCACTTTATTCATTATTCCCATACTTTTCCCACTCCTGCATGTATCTAAAAGTTTTTCCTGGGATCACTTCCCAAAGTGCTTAAATTCTAATCCTTGTCTAAGGGTCTGTTTCTGTGGGAACTCAAGCCACGCTAGTATATATCATAATGTTAATAACATTTTTATTTTATTTAATCTTTGCAACAACACAGTGAAATGAATATTTCTTCATTTTGAAAATTAAAAAAAAAAAGCAAAAAACTAAGTCTCAGAGTGATCAAGAAAATAACTCAAGGGCAATCCAATTGATTGTGACATATCTGAGATTTTATTCTAGGTGTATCTTGCTCTAAAGGTTACTATCTTCTTGGTATCATTATCAACATGACAAGTAGCCGTGATAACAGTAGAATATCTAGAGAATAATAACTCTAAGTTAAAAACATAGCCATTAATTTAAATTGGCCATTTTCCATTTGCTTTCAAAGATAGTCTAGTCTATGTTTTATCTTTAAAATTTTTTCTTCTTAATTGACAATAATTCAAAGTTTAATTGGGTTTCCTTCCCAAATCACTTGTTTGTAAGGATCTACCCTCCCACGAATAGGTAGTTAGTCACATTCTTGGCATCATAGGACTTTTCTAATAAAAATGACCCCTTTTTGTCCTCCCATGGTACTTGAAATTTTTATTAGTAACTTCACTTTTTAAGGAGTTCTGTGGACCAATTTGCTCCTTTTTAGCTGAGTTACATAGAGCATATGGAGTGTATCTCGTTGCCAAAGGGAACATCTTCTTTCATTTCTTTCCCCAGTGTCTACTGTGGTGATTCCCAAACTCTGTTCCATGGAGAGAAAAGAAAATTCATGATGGCAAGAGTTTTCCTTCAATATGTATTTTCAGTTACATATGTAAAGAGGTTTTATAATTGTTTTTAAATTTTGTGCCACAGCTAAGAATTCCAGGAAGTCACACATGTGATCACATTATGCATTGCCCTTAGCAAATAGGCATCATTTATCAACTTTCCTGTAAGTTGTACAATGTCTGTTGGATTAAACTGGAACAAATTATTTATGTATTATGTATTATCTCACAAATTCAAACATACTTGTGATATTATTTTTGCCTTTATTGATAATTTACTGCTGCAATTAATTAGTCTCTGATGAGGGCTTTTTTTCTTTATCCATGTCATGAGTCATATTGAAGTTTCATCATTACTTTAAAAACTCTCTTGATTAAATAAACATGGGTAATATGAATCCAAGTTCTCAGCAATAGCATCTAGCTGTTTCTCATTCCCCACCTACCTCTCAGCCCCATCACCTCCCTGATAGTACTTTCTTGAATATGCTATTTTCTGAATACAGTATACCTTTTCAGTTTTCTGTGCACTTGCTGATGACATTTCCTCTCCTCTGGAATGCTCTCCTTCTCTTCACCACTTAATAAAATCCTTCACAACCCAATCCGGATATTAATTGCTTCTGAAACCCTCCTTTCCCTGCCAAAGAGTTATTGTTCTCTCCTTACTCTCATTATATTTGTATATTCCTCTGTTACAGTCCTATACATTGTTAATATATTATTTATTAAAATACCTGTCTCTTTTACTAAGCTAGCTATTCCTAAGTTCAGGCCACTTTTATATTTGTGCTAGTGTTTAGCATAGAAAATGGAAGCTCAAGATAGCCAATAAATGCTTAGGAAATGACTAACTGCACACGTTGTATGACCTTTATTTTTCCTCCCTCCTCCTTCCTTTCTTTTCTTCTATCACCATGACACTCATCCGTGTATTTTTATATGTCATATATTTACTGACTACCTACTCTGTAAAAGCCACTGTGTAAATGCTACAGAGGAAACAAAAGTGAAAAAGAAAGACATCGTTTTTGAGTTTAGTGAATTTACATCCTAGTATTAACTATTATTGGACATTGTAACTTGGGCCCTGGAAGGAATATGTATTATATAAAATATTATATTATCTATACATATAGATATATACAATGTATATCTGTGTATTTTTGGAGATATATATATATATATATATATATATATATATATATATATATATTCCAAAAGATTTAGTTGTTTTACTTTGTTATGGCCTAGTTACATTGACTTATAAGAGGTTGTGTCACATAATTACTTTAGGTTCTTGTCTTTCTGGATCTGATAGTAATTAGATAGGATGGTGTTGTGATTACTTCTTGTTTGACCAAGAGCATGGAGACATGGTTTTTTTTATTATGAAAAACTTTAAATGAGAATAGAGAATAGTTGTATTTATCAATCTTAGACATTCTAAGAGTTTTATTTTTTTTAAACTATTCATGTAAAAATTAAATCTTGATAACTTATTTATCCAAATATCTTGAAAATTTAGACTTGAGGGCTTTTCAGCCTGGCTTATTTAATTTATCTCAGCAAAAGAATGTCTCCAAAATGGGTTCTGTATAAGGCCTTGAAAGCGTTCTGCAAATAAAATGTGGGGAGTGCCTTGATCAAACAGGTTTACACATGGCAGATAAGCTTCAACACACCTCCCCTTGGAAATTCATGTGCTTATTAGCAAAGAGCCCTGAGCTATGAGTCAATGAAGAAACTTAAGTTTATTTCACCTATTTTTTTTCACAAATTCCTTTGACTTCTGAAACTTTTTCTATGTAACATCTAGAAACATTGTAATTAATATTTTGAAGTCCATGATGACGTTGGTTAGTGAACTGGTTACAATTGGTCGGTACCTTCTTTTTTTTTTAAAGTCATTATTGAATTTGTTACAATATTGCTTCTTTTTTTTAATGTTTTTTCATTTTATTGGCCTTGAGGCATGTGGGATCTTAGCTCCCTGACCAGAGATTGAACCCGCACCCCTTGCACTGGAAGGCGAAGTCTTAACTACTGGACCACCAGGGAAGTCCCTGGTCGGTACCTTCTGATAAAATGTGATGTAATGGTTCATTCCATTAACGATGATAAATATTCTGACAGATGGAGAAAGAAGCAAGAGAAAATATCTGCTTTAGGCCGAACACCTTTTGACCCAGTAAGAAAAACCAAGGGAGAGAGTGAGAATGGAGTACTTTCAAGGTTCAATATAGGATCAAATGGAATCAGAAAAGATGTAAGGCAGAGCTCAGAATCAGTGATCATGAATCAGAGCTGAGAGGAACTGGAAGACGTCATTTAAACAAGCTTCTGAGGAAAAGCCTTCTTTTCCAGATTGTGGTCCCTGTTTCCAGGGACAAAGCCACCTTGGAGGTTGGGCTGTCAAAGTGTACAACAGGAATTAGAGCTCCAGGAGGGATATATACATTACTTTCTGGACAATGAAGTCCATACTTTCTCAAATCAAAACCACTCTTACGTTCTGTCAAATAACAAAGATCTTTCTGTCTTCCTACCGATAATTTGGGCTTCTCTTTCCCCCCTAGTTATTTAAAATGTCACAGAGAATTAGGCTACAGATAATGTTTCAACAGTATTGCCATCATTTAATTTATGATGTACTCCAGCTGAAAGTTTCTCAAATTCAAGGCTTTGAGCTTTTATAAAAAATTATTAACACATTATTAATTAATAGAGTCAATATTCTATAATTTTTTTTCTTTCAACTGTATAAAGTTGTAAAGTATTGGCCATTAAATAGAAATCGTGGTGCCTCTTTTTTCAATTGGGACTTTGTCTTTTGTATCTCTGTGATTGCATATACTAGGCACTCCTAAAATAGTTACAGGATTGAAGTCAGTAAATTATGGAATGAAAAAAGTGATCATACACCTACAATGTAAATGAAGAATATTAGTTTATCTATAGTGTTTTGATGGAGTCACTTATGTTTGCTTTGCTTTGCTTTTTTTTGATTCTAAAATGGGTTTATTTATGTATCTGTTTGTTTCCTATTGGCACGTATGTATGAGGCTGCAAAGAGAGCCACAGTAAAGATACTCTTTACAACCTGCCTCGTATATGATGTAAGGATTTATTAAATAATGGTGACTCTTCTGTGGTTCCTTCCCATACTCAAGCCAATCCATACTGCTTCCTGTGGAGAAGCCACTGGGTGAATAGCAAAAATGCTTTTTGATGGTGATGATGAAACCAAAAGACAGACTGCTTCTTTAGAAGATAGATTCTCTAATATTCTTTTATTGACATACTGTTGGAGGAGTAGAAAATTATGATCTTCTGTCTCAGCTAACCTGGAGTTCTTCCCCAAATTAATTCCTTATTCAAACACAAAATGTACTTCTTATGACCCCTCCTCTCTCCTCAACTTCTTGCTCAGGGCAAGGCCAAGGAGCTTTTGAAGTGCTCTGGCTTAGCTGGCTTTTAATCTTGCTTTTTAAAACATCTTCTGTGTCTGGAAATCTGATTCAGTTTAAACAGCTGAGTTATAGTATGCTGCAACCTAAAATTTATAAATGCGTAGTAAAGCTGTAGTGTGGTGAGTGAAATAATAAAATAGCATTATGAAGAGAGTTAGTTGATGTGCATACATGAAACCTATTTTTCATGTATTAAACACTGACTGTAAGTTATTTCAAAATCAAACATGCTTAAAAATAGAAAAGAGTTAAAGGTCACATTATGAAATATCTATAAATTGTTGTCTTTTTGTAAGCTTCACTGATTGGAAGTTTATAAGAAAAATGCCCAGTGATTCAAAAAAAATCAGCTAAGGGCTTCCCTGGTGGCGCAGTGCTTGAGAGTCCGCCTGCCGATGCAGAGGACACGGGCTCGTGCCCCGGTCCGGGAGGATCCCGCATGCCGCGGAGCGGCTGGGCCCGTGAGCCGTGGCCGCTGGGCCTGCGCGTCCGGAGCCTATGCTCCGCAACGGGAGAGGCCACAACAGTGAGAGGCCCGCGTACCGCAAAACAAAAACAAACAAACAAAAAAAATCAGCTAAAACTATGAACACAGAATATTTTTATATTGTGTTACAATTCCCTTTTCTATTATTTTGCACTTAAGCTGAAATTTGTTTTTAGTGTCATGTATTTTAAGTTTTGCAAGAAGTTTTTTTTTTTTTTTTTTTTTGTGATACGTAGGCCTCTCACTGTTGTGGCCTCTTCCGTTGCGGAGCACAGGCTCCGGACGCGCAGGCTCAGCGGCCATGGCTCACGGGCCCAGCCGCTCCGCGGCATGTGGGATCTTCCCGGACCAGGGCACGAACCCGTGGCCCCTGCCTCGGCAGGCAGACTCTCAACCACTGTGCCACCAGGGAAGCCCTGCAAGAATTTTTAAAAAGACATTTGCAATGAATATTTCACTAAAGATCAAGTTCCTGATAGTGTAGAAAAACCTTGAAATAGGTGTTTCTTTTAAGATATCTATAAACTATTCATTTCTTAATGCAACTTCAGAAAAGTATTATCTCCAATAATAAACATAAAAGTATCCGAAAACTTTCTGCCACTTTGTGATTTCCATTTTATTTGGAATTGTCTTAATCACGGACAAAGTCTGAAGCTATAACAACTGTTGAAAGTTATCACAAATTGGTGTTTTATTATTGGAAGTGGCCCGTCTCATGCTTCCAGAATATGGAGTTTTTAAACTCCAGAAGGACATTCCACTAGCTGAGACCCATTCTTATTGTTTACAGTGAACATTGGGGCTACCCTTTGGGCTTGTCACCAGGCGGCGATTCAAGTAGAATAATGCTCCAAGACCATTTGTTCTTAATGAAAGCAATTTGTTATGAGCTGAGGGGAAAGTGTCCTTTGTCCTTCTGCCAAAGCAGCCTTGCTCTATGTTTGTTGAGTTTGTTCAGATTAATGGGGATACTGCAAGATGCTTTAAGACAAAAAGCATTAGCAGAAAGATGCAAAGCATTTTTCTAAAACAATGCCAAACATCAGTGAGAACATATCATGTTTTCAGACATCTATTATGAAAACTGCTTACGTTTTCCTATATGTGTCCATAGGGCTCCATTATTCGTTTGATAAAATTCTTTTTGAGGAATGTTATTTTTTAGGATGATGGTAAGAATTGTATGGATAGAAATAGCATTCGTAAGACCACACAATTTATAATTTACGGTCAGTCCCCTTGGATAAGTCACTGGTCACAATAAATGATTAAATCACACAAAAACAATTTGCTGATCACTTTCTTCATCTGCAGTAGAGATGGCAATATTTTGCCACGAGAATTTTTTTAGGAATAATTGAAAATTGAAATGTAATTTTATGAGCCTTACCTTAGCAAAGTCTTCATAGTAACAGCAACAATAATTAAGCATATGCCAGGTAATAAGATAATTGGAAGATGTACTTCCTTGGCTGTAATGTTTATACTAAGAGGTATAATAATATTGCTAAGATTCCATCAACATCCATAAAATACAAATTAATTAATGGATTCAAGCTGCATCTAAGTATTAGCACACATTTGTATTAGAATTAAATTATAAAGTAGATTTATACAAATAATAGATAACAGGCTAGCATTTTTTGTTTAAATTTGAGATACTATATTTTTGGAGGGTTTGTTCTTGCACTAAGGACATATAGCCTTAAAACCTTAAATAGAGGAGATAAACAAGTGTGAAAGTCTGACTAAAGAAGCTGCAACTAAAGGAGCTTGAGAGACATACAAAGACATTTTGGTCCTGTACGCCTGATACCGATAGACATTGAAAAATACAAAATTCCAACAATATCCTATTTCTTAGTATAGATAGAATTGTTCTCTGAATTCCACATATTGATTAGCTGAATTAATTAGTTGCCTTGGTGCCATTTAGATGCATTTTAAAAGATAAAATATAGCGAGACAAGTAATCCAATAAAATAAAATTTGAATTTATAATTTTCTTTCTTCCTTCTGTCTTTCCTTCCCTCACTTTCTGTCCCACTTTCATTTTTTTCTCCACTTCATTATGCAAATACTTTTAACTGATTGTAATATTAATTTATTATAGACCCTAGAAATCAGAATTAAACCTGATACTTTGAGAATATCAATATGTTTCCATTCATTTTCATATCATACTTAAAAATACTGCTCATATTTCATGCATATCTGAGCAAATTCTGAGGTACTGAGTTTTAAATGGGGGTGTGGGTGAACATGGGATTGGGCAGAACTCTGTAATTTCTGTAATTTGGAGAACCATTGATTTGCTCTGTTGCTTGTGACTTATTCTGTGGTTCCTACGTAATTCTAAAATGGTGGCCAGTGGCTAGCTAGCCATGGATAGTCGGCCCAGTGCTCCACTTTGTGGTAGCTGGCTTCGGGTGGGTGGTCAAAATCAGAGCCTACTCCCATTGATATCTTCATTTTGCCTTCTCTGAACACTTATGTGCCCAGGAGATGCTTTTCTTAGTCTACTGCCTGGAACAGCACAACAGAGACAAGGTTTTCAGATAATGATTATCTAATTTGCTGTCTGTTCTTTTGGCTGCAGGTGGAACAGGAATTGGGAAAACACCAGAATCAAATCTTCATGAATTTTTAGGTAGGTTTGAACTTCTTTTTTTACTCAAAGGCTGATGCAGAAAGGATAGTAATCCAACAACCTGAAAGAAAAAAAAAAATCAAGCCATAGGAATACAGTTATATTCTGATCTTTAAAAAAATGACTATACCTTCTGGATTTGATTCAAGTTTGATTTTATTCTCCCTGGATTTCTGCTATGTTGAATTTACCTGAAGCACACTTATATTTTATGTTTATATTTTTACTGGATTTCTAAGTGACTAGTGGGTCATACATTTTATGATAAAATTTCCCTACACTTGGAAAAGGACATGAGAGCTTATTATTCAAAATCTATTTGAGTCTCTTTTGTAATAACCAGGTTTATTCCCTTCTTTTAGGTCATCCCTTATTCCCAATTGGAATTTTGCTAGAAATAGAGTCTAATTTCTAATTCCCTTAAGAGTTGAAAAGCTGAAGTAATATGGAAAGGTTTTAGATACAACTCTAGTATTTCTATAATAAGCATAATTCCACTGGCTTGTTTTGCAAGACTGTTATCAAAGAGCTATTTAATCACTGGATTTTTGAATTGCGGAAAATTTCATAACAGTTGGCATATTAACAGATAAATGAAATCCTGAATTTGTAGGGTGCTTTCCAGTAGAAAAGTTAAATTCAAAATAACATTGTTAATTATAAAGTAACTTGCAGCTTGTGCTCTATTATACAATTATTATACAATTATTGGTAATAATTTGTTTTAATAAAGAGATTTATATAGACAGTATTTGTTCTAGCATAGACTTTTGTTGGAAACAGTTATCTTGGTCATCTGAAAAAAATTACCTATTGTGAGTAAAGAATAGTATAGAATAACTTGAAACTTAATTTTTAAAAAATAGATATTGTATATTGTTCTTCCAATGTGCTTTACATATGCAAATAATATTTTAATGAAATACATGGTAAATATTTGAATCAAAAATGAAGTAAATTTTCTTTATAAAAGTTTGGATATTTTTTCCAGCTTTATTGACATATAATTGACAAAATTATAATATATTTAAAGTGTACAATGCAATGATCTGATAAATGTATACATTGTGAAAGGATTCCCAAAATCAAGTTAATTAACAACACAAGGCTATACTGTTAAGTAAAAAGCAAGAAATGTAAAAGATTTTGGTCTAAATTTTCGGATTCCACCATTATAATGCTATTGGTCAAGCATTATATTATACTAATTATACTATACTAACAAAATTATACTGTATTAACTATGTTAATAGTACAAGAACCTAGGAATTGAAATTTAGAAAACTGTAAAATATGAGCATTTTCTAGCATGAAAATTTAAACAAACTGATGACTAATCAAAGAAGTTTCTAAAATGTCATACATGGACAACGTTAAGTTTAATTTCCAAATTTTATAACTTTCCAGTCTATGCAATTTGCTAGTCTGAAAGAAACTACAAATTACTCCCTAATTCTCAAATTTTTCACTCTAAAACCTCCTGTACTTAGTTTCTTAATTTATCAAAATTAAGTGACCTGGATGTGAGAAGATAGCTGTTAATGTTTTAATGAGCCTGATATACCACTGTATTCAGAGCTTGCCCCTTTCTTGACTTCAAAAGTACAGTTTGGGAGAGTAGGAGGATAGAGAAAAATGAAAGACTGGAGAAGGTTGATAGTGCACATTGATTAGAAGAGACAGGAGAAAATGTTTTGAAGGTATATTCTATCAGAATTTTCAGCTCATTAACAGATAAAGGACCTAGTAATTATAATGGCAAAAAAAATTAAATAGAACTTACTATGTGATATATATATTATATATATATGAGGAAGGTTTTATTACCACCCCTTTTTCAGATGCAGAAAGGCAAAATAGATGTTAAGTTACTTGCCCCAAACCATCCAGCTAGTAAATGGCAGAGCTGAGCTTTAAACCTAGGAAGTGTGGTTCCAGGGTCTGTGGTCTTCCATATGAATTACTTGCCATACCGTCTTTCTATATAATTTTTTTCCCAATAATATATGCCTGTGAGCCTGGACAATTGGAGAAT
This sequence comes from Neophocaena asiaeorientalis asiaeorientalis, assembly GCF_003031525.2. Lineage (NCBI taxonomy): Eukaryota > Metazoa > Chordata > Mammalia > Artiodactyla > Phocoenidae > Neophocaena > Neophocaena asiaeorientalis. The sequence goes on along the minus strand of NW_020174425.1, from coordinate 2,910,926 downwards.
TTGCTTCAACTATTTAATTTTCTTCTTACTTTGTGTCTAAGCAGAAGGACTTGGAGAGTAACAGGCTGAATGTGGATACATTCTTATGTACATTCTTATGTACATACTGAATGTGGATGCATTCTTATACATAAGAATACATTCTTATGTATCCACACTGAGAGAAATCTAGCACATTCTGTACTGGGAGTCACAGCTCTGCCCAAAGTGTCAGGTTGCCTCAGAGGGCTCACATAAGCCCCAGAGCTGTGTAAGGGGCTGTCACTTCACTGGAAGCTTCCCTTACAATGCACAGCACTACAGGAAGTCCTGCCAAGAGCTTGCTGAAGATTCGCAGACTGATGAGCCCTTCTGATCGCAGGTTCCCCATATGCAAAATAAAAGGAATCCATTTGGGATCATGACAGTTAATAACACTTTGACATCTGATGTGATTGAGAGGTTAAGGGTTTGGGCCTTGGAATCCAGAAGACTTAACCAACCGGTTCTTAGTTATATTAAAGTGGTTAAGAATGTACACTTTGGAGCTAAATTACTTGGGTTCAGACTCCATCCCCACCACTAGCTACTGATGACCTTGGGAAAATTCAGTTCACTTTGTATACTCATTTTCCTCATCTGTAAAACAGGTAAAATATTAGTACTACTTCATAGACTTGCTACAGCAACTAAATGAAGTACATGCAGAAAATTTCAAATAGTGTCTGGCTTTTGGTAAGCCCTCAATAAATATCTCTTCTAGTGCTTACCCTTTTAAGTGTCAGCTTCCTCACCTATGACATGATGATAAAATAGCCCCTGCCTCACAGAGTTGTTGTGAGGCTTATAGGAGACAATTAATGGAAAGTGCTTCATACAATGGCTGGCATAAATCCAGTGCTTAGTGACTGTGTTATCATTATCAGTTGTCATCCTCTTGGTTTTCTACTTTGCCCTCCTGGACGTGGTTACCCTGGTGTAACCTACCAGTGAGGCTGTTGCTATGTGATTGTGCTACTTTTTTAAGGATGGGATGCAGCGAGATGGGGAGGGCTAGGTTAGGCCAGTTGGGCAGGGAAGGGCTGCCGCCACGATGAAAAGCCCCACTTTCAGGAGCAGGTCTATGAATGATGCTTGTGGTGCTGCCACAAGAGCACACGTGCTGGGTGGAATGAACAGGTGTGTTTGAAAGCCCAGAGCCTGGTGCAAGCAGCATCAGTGTAGGGTGATCATGCGGCCGACCTGGCCAACACCAATGATCTCCAGGTCACTTTGCCTTTTGTTTCTCTGAGAATGTTTGGAAATCTCCTCTGGCAGGGCCATGGCTGTTGGCTCTGTTTTAGATACATCATCAAAATTGAACACGTGTGACAGTGTGAGCAGGGAAATGTGGGCAGGCAGGGAACGAAGGACCAAATGTCATACGACTCTTCATCCTAATTATTTCCGGCATAGTCACATGGATAGACCTGGGTAAACTCTTCCTTCCACTGAATTTTTTTTGCTATATGTAAGTACATGCAGGTAAAGTATAAATTTCATTAAAGAATGATATTTTCAAGCAAAAATATTAATTCTCACAATAAAAATCAAGAATTATGATGCTAATTTTATAGATGAGGTTGGGGAAACTCAGGCTCAGCGAGGCTTAGAAACAAACCCAAATCCTAATAGTGAGTAAAAGAACTTGGATTTGAAGCCTGATATATCCTATACTATAGTGTGCATATGTGTGTGTGCATGTGTGTGTGTATGTGTGTGTGAGTGCGTGACATGTATGGGTAGAGATAAAAGTTTCACTACAACTCAGTAATGTAAGAAATAGAACTTACTTTTTATAATTAAATTCAATTTCTCTTTTGAGCCTCCATTTTCCCCAGTGGCAGAAATATAATCTTAGTCAACTTTGTACCTTTTTCTTCAGGCTGAATCTGTTTTAGGGGGTTTGTCTTGGAATATGGCCAGGGAGGGACATGTCATCCTTAATATTGTATATTCATGAACAGACCTTTATATAGACATCCCTATTCCTATAGAAACCATGTTATTTATCATCTACATCAGATACTTTCCAGAATAAAAGGGGGTGCTGGAAATAACTACACCAAGAGAACAAATATAAGGCAAACCAGATTATGGTCACTATACATTTTGATTCCTTCTGGGTCTCTTCTGGTCTGGAAACTCCAATACTTTTGTGCTGGGACTGGGCCACAGCGAAGGCTGTGTAGAGGGAGCATAGGTCAGTTTCTGGAGGCACTGCAAAGGGGAATGTGGCGGCAGCAGTGTGGAGTGAGGGCAAAAACACATTGCATTAGTCAACTGTGTGTGCCATTTGTCCTTGCTCTGCCACTGTGCCCTGAAATTGTCTGCTCTGAGACCACACCGGGCACTGGGAATCTCTGTGAAGCTGTCCCTGTCTCTGTCTGCTTAGACCCACAGGCATCCCTTCCTTCTCCAGGCTCTTGCTATCTTCCTAAGCTATATGTGGGAAGGACAGTGCAGGTCTCCTCTATTCTCAGGGTGCACAAACATGCCCTGGGTTCATCAAATCAGTAGTAAAGGGAGGTGAACAGCTGCAGCAGAAGACCTCAAACCCCACTGGCTTTGATCTTGGTTACCTCCAGCTTTAATTGAGTGTTTGGTGGGCATCTATTCACTCACACTGAGATTCAGGTTTCAGGCTCTTTCCATCTTGTGGCTCTCTCATCTTCTAGGGTCTTTTCCAGAAAAGAGACAGAACATGGAGGCCAGCAGAGAGCTTGTAGAATCTAATCATAGAAGTGGTGTACATCACTTCTATCCACTTAAACTGGAAGGGGGCTGAGAAATGTGATCTAGCAGGGATCAAGGATTAAGAGGGAAAACTTGAGTTTTTGTAAGCATGAGTGTTCTCGGCTAGTTGGCCCCTACCTGTGTCAATCCTTTTGAAAAATTTACTTGTACCGTACTAAAAAATTTTAATTGCTGTCATTGTAGAGAAAAATGTGATGAGTTACTTGTATTTGTAGAATTGAATAGCTAAAACTCAGCTGAAACATTTTGACTGGACTTAATACTTTATGTTCTTGTTTATTTTTAATGTTCACACAAATATGAAGTTGGTAGAACTTAGTGATATTTAAGTCTGTCCTTTGTTTTTTCTTTTACATTCATACGGTTGTGATCCTTTGACTTCCTTGGGGTTATTTGTCTTCAATGGAGAGTTTTAATATTCAGAGGTAGCAGTAACAGGAAGAAAAGTTTTGTTATGTTTCATTTTATTCATTTTGGGATGCTATCTGGGAATGGACTATTTCCCATCCCGGTAGAGCTTAAGCACATTGGCTTCGTGTGCCTCAGGCTCACTGGCATTGCTTTTATAAGTTTGGCAAGGCTGGAGTTTTCAAACTGGCAGAACATTCTGGAAGCATTTCCCTGTTTTGAAGTTCTGAACAACTTCTCACACTGAAATGTGGCTGTATTTTTGAACTAATTCATTGGAAAGGAAGTTTATGCATGAGAAGTTCAGAGGATCATTAGTAAAGTCTTACTTAATTGAGTGTCTCAGTATGGAAACTATAACAATGAGAGTCCCCAAAAGAGAGCACAGTCTTGGGAGTAGCTTCTGTAACAGTGGATGTGCATATAATTGTTTAGTATCAGTCGTGGTATAGAAAATTGCTTGAGCCTCCCCGTTCCCATCTTTTGTACTCATATCACAGCCCTGCTATTTTGACTGGAGTTAGGGAATAAGACTTCAAACATCAGCCCATTGATTTTTGAAATCCTGATAGAAAATGGAAAAAATAAAACCAATTCTTTCTCCATCTATGTTCTTATAAAAAGATAGATATTTGAATTCATCTTTGAAGCAGACTTTTTGTTTGCCTGTTTTGGAAAAACCATCTAGATTGTCCCTTTTGTTTCACAGATATAAAAAGCACCCATTCACTGGTCTTGAGGAAAACTGTAGAAATCTGAATGGTTGTTTTTAGATAGAGCAGCTAAGAATTCTGATTAATAATTTAAGCTGTGTGTGTACATTGAAAACTAGTATGTTGCTTCTTACGTGAGGGGGATTGTTTTCCCCTGTCGATGGATTTGAATTGTTCTTGGCCTATAAAATAGAACACAGTTTGTGGAGTTGTGACCTAGTTGAGCAGTAGATTACAGGAGATGGTGAGCTAAGGTGAAGGAACTGCAGAAGGCTTTTGACTTGGTCATTAAGAGAGGCTTTAAAAAAAGGAAATGAACTGTTCTTTGTGAAACTGAGCTGAGATATTTTTGTAGATGCCATAGTTGTGATGTTAATAACAAAAAACTCAGAAAGTTTTGATTTTGGATTAGTCATACTCAGCATCATACCTGCTTGCAAATTGCTCAACTCTTTTGAGTTTATCTCTTTTTTTGAAATAACTTGTCAAAGGTGACCAAATACACTAATGTTTTTATTAGTAATCTCTGTTTCTAAAGCAGGACTTTTCAACCTTGACAATATTTACATTTTTAGGATCAGTATTTCTTTGTTGTGGGAGGCTATCCCACACACTGTAGGATGTTAAGCAGTATTTATGGTCTCTATCGACCAGATGCCAGTAGCACCCCCTCACTCAGTTGTGACAGCTGAATATGTCCCCAGACGTTGCAAAATGTTGCCTAGAGAGCAAAATTGTCCCTGGCATAGAACCGCTGGTCTAAAGCCACCATTCCATTCCTTCAAAGCCTTCTAAATTGTCCCAGGTGATGGCAGTCTTACCATCTCTGACATTTAATCTAATGCTACATGTTTTAGAGTTTTAATTACGTCAGTACTTCATTTCTGTTACCAATTTCTACATTAGTTATTATTATGAATTGAATGTTTATGTCCCTCCAAAATTCATACATTGAATCCCTAATCCCCAATATGATGGTATTTGGAGATGGGGCCTTTGCGAAGTAATTAGATTTAGATTAGGTCATGGGGGTGGGGACCTCAGAATGAAATTAGTGGCCCTTATAAGAAGAATATAGAGGAAAGGCAATTTGAGGACATAGCAAAGAAGTAGGCATCTGCAAGCCAAGAAGGGAGCTCTCATTAGGAACTGAATCAGCTGGCACCTTGATTGTGGACTTCCCAGCCTCCAGAACTATAACAAGTAAATCTCTGTTGTTAAACCATCCAGTCTATGATATTTCATGATGTCAGCCTGAGCTACCTAGGATGGCTGTCTTTCACCATTATCCTAAGTAACAGCACAAAAATTTTTAAAGTCATGTTGCTTATAACAACGAAGGTTTATTTCTCACTCATGTTATGTGTTAGCCGAGGCAGCTGTGTTATTTGTGTGTCATGTGTCTTCTTCATGCCAAGATGCAGACCGTATTGCCAGTCATGATTTGGAACATGATCTCAAAGCAGAAGGAAAAGTGTGAATGCTGAACTATGTGATGGCTCAAATTTCTGCTAGGATATCAAATACTTGAGATCTGCTATGGCAAGGCAAGTCGTATGGTCAAGCCTGAAGTCAGTCATGTGGGAAAATTTACCTGCATAGGAGGACTCTGCAAGTTAAGACAGTAAATAATTGAGAACAGTGATACAATGTAAAATGAATGGCATCATTTTGGGAGGTTCTAGGGTAACACTTCATCCTCTGGGCAGGAGGTACAATTTCCCCTCCAGGATGTGGACTTTTCCACTACCAATTTATCATTCTGTAAAGGGGTAGCTCTTGAGAAGAAAATGTGAGACTGGGGATGCAGGACTTACGCTGGAGGGCAGGAGAAAACACTTCTTTCACACAGGCATCACAGCGTTTGGTTCTGAACCCCAAGGCATACTACTTTAATGTGAGTAAGTAGCTCCAAAGGGATTGACAGGAACTCAGCAGAGCTTCTCAGAAGGAAACTGTGAGCAAATCTGACCTGGGTACCATGAGAATGATCTCATCAAATAGCAGCTGTAAGTAGCTTTCTATATCATGCTGTATTCCCTACACCTTCAAGTAGCACTCTAAAATGTTACAGGATGTGCTGTGGCTGTGCTGCTTTAGGGCAAGTGTGGACAAACTCTATAAAAGGCAAGATGGTAAGTTTTTTAATGTTGGTGGGCCATAAAGTCTCTGATTCAACTGTTCAACTCTGCTACTGTAGCATGAAAGCAGCCATAGGTGACACTAAAACAAACGTGTGTGTCTGTGTTCCAATAAAACTTTATTTATAAAAACAGGTATCAGGGCTGGAGGACTCTATTTTGCCATTTCCTAATTTAGAGGAAAAGATTGTTTTGTGCTTAAGATAATGTGATAAATGGACACTTGACACCCACCCTACAGTATAATCTCTTCTCCAAAGCCAGAAGAACTGTAGGAGGTGATCAGAGGAGAGGCACTGCGCTGCTCATATAGGGAGGCCACAGGAGGGCAAATGAAGCACCAAACGTCCAAGGACCACCCCACCCCCACCCCCGGCTGTAGAGGTACCGGAGAGTGTGGAAAACAGACCCTGACACGGTGATATTGTTACTAACCCTCCTGAGTGGGCCTCCAACAAGGATCCTCCTGCCTAGTTTCGTTTTGAGTCAATAGAATGAGATCGAGTTTGGTTCAAAAGCAAAGGAAAGTTTTATTCTTTTTTTTTTAAGACTCCACGCTCCCAAGGCAGGAAGCCTGGGCTCGATCCCTGAAAGTTTTATTCTTTGATCAGAGAATGGAGAGGTGCAAGCTCTTGCTCTAGAGCACACACTCCCCTACAGGCCGCGGGTGGGGCTGCTTTATAGGGATATCCTGGGCGTCAGCGGGGAGGGGCGGAGTTCTCGAAGGGGCGTTGCTCACACTCCAGATCACAGTGCCAGGCGCAGTGTCTCTGCACCTGGCCGCCCGCCGAGCTGAGGCATCAGCGCAGCTGTTTCGCACTGGGAACCCTGGTCTGAAGTGCCCGGTGTGAGGCCTCTACATGCGGCACCCTATGAGCAAGTGAAACTAGACAAAGTGCAAAGGAAAAGAAAAAAACAGGTTAGACTTAATTTTGATGCCCAGATTCTGTTTTTGTTTCCTGGGATTTTTTTTTTTTTTTTTTGGCGGTACGCGGGCCTCTCACTGCTGTGGCCTCTCCCGCTGCGGAGCACAGGCTCCGGACGCGCAGGCTCAGCGGCCATGGCTCACGGGCCCAGCCGCTCCACGGCATGTGGGATCTTCCCAGACCAGGGCACGAACCCGTGTCCCCTGCATCGGCAGGCGGACTCTCAACCACTGTGCCACCAGAGAAGCCCTCCTGGGAATTTTTAATGGGCTTTGCTGGTGGCAAATCCCTCCTCGGTCTTTTGTTCTGCTCCGCGTTCTTGAGTGGCGCCGAGGGGTGATGGTCCAGCTTCCGTAACTTCTTTCTGTTGACATGGGGCATTGTCACAACCCCAGGGAGAGGAGTGGAACTTCTCCCCAGCTGCTTTTAGATACGTTTGGTTGTCGCCTGGCCTTGGCCCTAACTGTTCGTATCCCTGAGTGATCACCAGTTGTCTAACCTTTTGGAGAAAAAGAACACCAGACAATTTAAGATACATGGCCCAAATATTAGCAAGAGAATAATGGTCACATGTCAATTTTTCCTAGAAATGAAGGTATCTAGGTCTTTTGCCTGCAGGCAGAAGTGTGCTGTGATGTTGAGGCTCACTGTGCTGGCCTGAATATTTCTGCTTGCACTTCTGTTGTTTTTTGGAAGAGAAACTTCAGGTCAGAGAGAGGTTCACATGAGTAGTCAAGGGGGTTTCTTGCCCCAGGTTGTCTCTCTGGAGTTGGGGGCTTGGGGCCCTCTTCACTTGAGTCTGATGTACCCACAGAGTGATCCACTGAAGGTTTGGGAAGAATGAGTGGTTACGATCACCAAGTGGAGTCTGTTCCCCTTAGGAGTGATCTAATTTTGTGGGCTGCCGGTTTTCCAGGGTTTTAGGTTCACCAGGTCTCCTGGCCAGAAGGGGTGGGGGGCCAGGTCAGTGGGTGTGGGCAGCACCTGGTTCCCACATGCCATGAGAGCTTTCATAATTTCTCCTACCTGGAGGGCACACGTGAGTTGTTCTATCTCAAGGGTATTAAGGTATCCCTTCTCTCTGGTTTGGGGAATGGGTCTACCATACATGAGTTCAAATTCCCTTAACTTTAACTTATCCCTTGGGACAAACATCAGGCAGAGCAGAGCAGTCAGAAGCAACTTAATCCAATTTTCTCGAGTTTCCTGACATAGGTTGGCTAAGGCCCCTTTCAAGGTCTGATTGAATCTCTCTACTTTCCCTGACAACTGGGGTCTCCAGGTTGAGTGCAAGGTCCATTTTATGCCCAGGGCCCTCGTTATCCCCTTCGTCACGTGAGACACAAATCCTGGACCTTTATCAATTTGTAGAGATCCTGGGAGCCCAAATCTGGGGATTATTTTTTCCAGTAATGCTCTAACCACTTCAGTTGCTGTTTCAGTTCTAGCAGGGAATGCTTCTATCCACCTAGAAAATGCGTTTACTAGCACTGAGATACCTGAAATTGCCTGGTACTCTCGGCATGACAGTGAAATCAATCTGCCAATCTTCCCCAGGTTATGTCCCTGTGGTCTGAATGGGCCTTATCTGGGGCCTTTTGGGGGTCTGGTGTTGGAGTTGTTCATTGTACAGATGGGACATGTCTCAACTATCTGACTGATTATACTTCTCATGCCAGAAGTTACCATGACCTCAACTAACCTATTATATAGGACTTCCCTCCCGTAGTGAGTTAGTTCCTTGATGAGTCTCCCTGATGGCTTGACAAGATGCAGTTTGCGGAAAGAAATATTGCCCATGTTCATTAACTAACTACCCATGGCCTCCTAGATCTCTGCTGAAGTCCCGTTTTAGGGCTTTATCTAATTCTTCCTTTGTGTAGATTGGGGAATAATTGGATGGATCTGGCCTTAGAGGCATGAGGGATAGTTGCCAAGTTACTGGTTCTAGGGCCACCCTTTGGGCAGTTGTGTCTGCCTGTTGTTTCCCTTTATTACCTCTGCATCCCCCTTTTGGTGACCCCTGCAATGAGTCCCTGACACCTTTTTGGTAGCTGTATTGTTTTTAAAGCTTCAACATGCTTTATGCCATGTTTCACCTGTTCATTCTCTGCAATAAGCATACCTCTTTCTGAAACCGCTAAGTGGCATCTCGGTGGGCTCCGAGGAGCTCCAGTTCTTTATGTCTCAGCACAGAAAGAATTCAGCGAGAGACAAAGTGATAGATCAGAAGTGATTTATTAGAATAGGGTGCTTGTGAGACTTACAAGTGGGTGGACGAGAGGGTGCTGTGACCCGAGAAGTTAGTAGGCAACAATTTTATAATCAAAGGAAATGTGGGGAGGGGGAAAGGACCCCTTCTTCCTCATTCTTGAGTAGACCTCAAGCTTCCATCATCAGCTCCTCCTCCAGGTTGGGCAGGGGAGTTTTCTTGTCCCTTCGTGGTCAAACTAGGACTGTCACAGTACTATGGAAAAATTATTTCAGGTCTCAGTACAGTGAGGGTCTTTCACTTTGACATGTCACCTTTCCATAAATCATCTTTTTTTTATGTGCAGAGAGCATGTCCTAGGGGTCATTAACTTACTGACTCACTGGGCAGGATGTGGGTCTCATGCCACCATTGTTTTATTGTTTTGGGGCATGTCTCATGCTTCTGTTGCATGGTTTTGTTGCTAAGCAGACCTGCTTGGTTTTGTGGTTAAGCAAACCTGCTTTCTTGAGTGATCATTAACTGAAAGAGATCTCCCATACTTTTTTCTTTACTTACAATCCCCTTGTGGGATTAACTATTTAATTACCTACTTTTTATTCTGTCCCTATCATTTCCTTCCAAATAGCCCCATGTGTGTAGGATGGCATATGCATACTGGGAATCCATGTAAACAGTTAATATCTTCCCTGTCCTGGGCTCTAAGGCTCAGGTGAGGGCTGTCAGCTTGGACTTTTGGGATGAAGTCCTTGGGGGTAAGCTTCATGCTTCTATGACTTGGGTCAGGGAGGTTACTGTGTATCCTGCCAGCCTTTCCCCCTCTCTCATAAAACTACTGTGGACCTTTCTTCTTCTTCAGGAAGAGGCTCACTTCCTAGGTCAGGGCAACTGATCACTTCCTAGATTGTGTCTATGGTTGCTATACAATCATGCTCCAGGGGCCCCATTTCTGTGGGTAACAGGGTGGCAGGATCTAGCGTGTGATAGGATTTTATGGTAACCGCTGGGGTGTCTTAAGAGCATAGCATGAACTTGAATCAACCTTTAGGGGATAGCCATTCTGTTCCCTTAGAACTTACTAAAGCTTGAACCTGGTGTGAAGTCCTTATAGTGATTGGCTGACCAAATGTTAACGTTTCAGCCATCTTCAGCAGGGTTGTAGTAGCTGCTACTGCCTGTAGGCAAAGAGGCCACCCTTAGTGGTTTGAGCTAATTGTTTAAAGAAATAAGCAACCACCCAAATAAGGGGTTCCAGTTTTGGAGCTAATACCCCAAGGGTGATTCCCCTTCTCTCTTGAGTGTAAAGGTCAAAGGGTTTAGCTAAATCTGGGAGGGCCAGGTCAGGGGCCTGAAGTAATTGCTTTTCCAATTCTTGAAATGCCCTTTTACATTCTGAATTCCATTCAAAAGGATCATCAGTCTTTCAACTTTTTATATAGAGGCCTAGCTACTAGACCATAGTTAAGGATACAGATGCAGCAAAACCCAGCCATCCCCAGGAACCCCCTAAGCTGTCTTCTAGTTTTAGGCGGGTGTCAACAAGGGTTCTCCTGCTTAGTGTTTGAGCCAATAGAACAAGACTAAGTTCAGTTCGGTACAGAAGCAAAGGAAAGCCTTATGATTTGATCGGAGAACGGAGAGGTGTGAGCTTGTGGTCTAGAGCATGTACTCTCCTTGACACATCATGGGCAGGGCTGCTTTATAGGGGTCTTGTCAGCAGCTGGAGGCGGTGAGCTCTTGCCGGGCAGGTGCAGCTGTGCTGCTCACAGCTCCAGATCCGCAGCTCCCAGCGCAGCGTCTCTGTACAAGGCCCACTGCTGCCATCTTGAATTGTAGTGTTGTGCAGAGTGGTTCTACCCTACACATGGCCTGCCAGCTGAGGTGTCAGCACAGCCCTTTCACACTAGGAACTCGGGTCTGAAGTGCCAGGTGTGAAGCCTCTGCACGGGGCACCCAGTGAAGTGAAACTAGACACAGCACAAAGTAAAAGAAGAAAAATAGGTTAGACCTTATTTTATTACCCAGATTCTATTTTTATTTCCTGGGACTTGATAATGGGCCTTGTTGGTGGCAATATCACTTTGAATTTGGGAAATATACTCCTTTTCTAGTGTGTTTGATGTACCATAATCTTTTTTCTATGTAGTTCTACCGAAACTAAAATGTTATGAAATATTTGAATTTGTTTTTAATCCTTCCAAAGTCCTAACACTATGCACGGATGGTGATCTACATGGTGTATTTAATCTGGAATTATCAATCATCATCATCATTGATCCATGTAATTAGCCAGATTGTTTAGTTAATAAATAGATCCACAGGTATTTGCATTGTTGCTTCCATGTGCCTAGCATAATGCAAGACCTTATAGGACACGTAAAAGCAAAAAGCATAATCTGGGTTGGGAAAGTGAGTGCGGAAGACAGTTCAGGGCAGAAGCCCTAAATTTGAGTGAGCTAGTTAGTAGGGAGTAAGTGGTGACATCCTGTTGGTGGATAGTTTATTTCAGGATGTTCCAAGGGTTGGTTAGGTCCCAGCTACCACCGTTACCGAGGAAAGGGCTGCTCCTGCATTCTTGCCATGCTCACAGATGGCCACATTGCTGGAAGAGACTGAGCCAGACCTTTGTGTTTCCTGCAAAAACATGTGGGAGGCAGCAGTGGTTGACATTGGCCTTATGCTTCTTTTAATACTGTCTGTTTTATGTTTGTTTGTTTAACTGTGTTTTGCCTGTTAACATTATTCAACTTTCTCTTGGGAACTTCTTCCTCAGAACTGAAGTTTCCCCCGGTTAATTGAGTCACTGGCTAGGTCCTAATGTTTTGCTGCTGAACTTCCCTGAGTCTAATACATTCAACTGACCATTGAAGGACCTTTTGGAACACAACCAATTCCTAGGTTGGGGACTACTTGTCTCTAGATAATTGCCTCTTTCCCTTATTTTGCTGTGTAGAAAAAGGATCAGTAAGATGAAGAGCTGTACTGTGAGGCTTCTATTCCTGCTTTCCTATAAAATAAAATAATTTAGGGGCTTCCCTGGTGGCGCAGTGGTTGAGAGTCCGCCTGCCAATGCAGGGGACGCGGGTTCGTGCCCCGGTCCGGGAAGATCCCACATGCCGCGGAGCAGCTGGGCCCGTGAGCCATGGCCGCTGAGCCTGCGCGTCCGGAGCCTGTGCTCCACAACGGGAGAGGCCACAATAGTGAGAGACCCGCGTACCGCAAAAAAAAAAAAAAAATTAAAATGATTGAACTGTTGAATTACATTTTTGAGATAGAAAGCCTCTTAAAACTTTCTGGTCCATCTTTTAGAATTGAACTAATAACCATAATGATTTCAGATTTTAAAAATAATCAAACTAAAAGGTAACAGTAATTTTGTTTGTTATGTGCCGTCTCACAGCCCTTGAACTTTTTTCATTCCTGGACCAGAGAATCCATTAAATATAGTCAGAATTATAAAGTTCATAACACACGCTAAAAAATTCAATATATGCTCAATAGAGTTCATAATTAGTAGTTGTAGAGATTGTGATTTTAGGCTTTTAACATTATTTTATAAACTATGAAGCTACAAACAGGACAAGATCATGCAACTTCAGTTTTAGTGCACATTACTTTAACGACAGTAGCTTCCAAAATTTTTTGTACGCTGATAACGGAATAAAATTTCCAAGCACTACACATTTAGAATACTATTATAAAATATTTTGCACATCTTAAATCATAGTTTTATAAAATTGGAATATGTACTTTGCTATTTATTTTTTACCAACTAAGTGTTGTAACAGTTAACAAAGCAGATTTAAAGGTATCATCTCACACCGGGCAGGATGGGCATCATCAAAAGATCTATAAACAGGGCTTCCCTGGTGGCGCAGTGGTTGAGAATCCGCCTGCCGATGCAGGGGACACGGGTTCGCGCCCCGGTCTGGGAAGATCCACATGCCGCAGAGCGGCTGGGCCCGTGAGCCATGGCCGCTGAGCCTGTGCATCCGGAGCCTGTGCTCCACAACGGGAGAGGCCACAACAGTGAGAGGCCAGTGAATGCCCACCCCCCCCGCAAAAAAAAAGATCTATAAACAATAAATGCTGGAGAGGGTGTGGAGAAAAGGGAATCCTCCTACACTCTTGGTGGGAATGTAAATTGGTACAGCCACTTATGAAGAGCTTTCTGGAGATTTCTTAAAAAACTAAAAATAGAATTACCATATGACCCAGCAATCCCACTCCTTGGCATATACCCGAAGAAAACCATAATTCAAAAAGATACATACACTCCAATGTTCACTGCAGCACTATTTACAATAGCCAGGACATGGAAGCAACCTAAATGTCCATTGACAGAGGAATGGAATATTACTCAGCCATAAAAAAGAGCAAATTAATGCCATTTGCAGCAACATGGATGGACCTAGAGATTGTCATACTGAGTGAAGTAAGTCAGACAAAGAAAGATAAATATCATATGATATCACTTACATGTGGAATCTTAAAAAATGGTACAAATGAACTTACTTACAAAACAAATAGAGTCACCGATATAGAAAACAAACTTGTGGTTACCAGGAGGGGAAGCTGGGAGAGGGTGAGGGATAAATTGGGAGACTGGGATTGACATATACATACTACTATATATAAAATAGATAACTAATAAGGACCTATGGGATAGCACAGAGAACTCTACTCAGTACTCTGTAATGACCTATATGGGAAAAGACTCTAAAAAAGAGTGGATGTATGTATATGTATAACTGATTCACTTTGCTGTACAGTAGAAACTAACACAACATAGTAAATCAACTATACTCTAATAAAATTTTTTAAAAAAAGAATATGGCCAATCAAGTATAAGAAAAAAATGAAGTTATATATTCTCAAGGATTTTCATGTAAAGATATGGTCTTTTAAAAATCCTCGTAACCCAAGTTCTTTTAATCAATCTTTTTTCCAAAGATGAAATCTACATTACTGTACATTATGTTAAAAGTTCATAAGCTCTTATAGGATTGGAGCAGATCATTCTACAACAGACCATTACAGAATTTTCAGTTCAAGAGACAATGTACCCCCCTAGCCTTTACCTCTATGGCTTCCTCATCCCTACGTAAACTATATGATATCCACCCTAATGGGCACTTAGCCACATGTTACCTGAACTTCTGTTAAAAGCACTCCTTTTTGGCTCATAGAGACCCCAAGTTATTACCAAAATCAAATGGATAACTAAAAGTAAATATCTTACTTTGATACCCATTATTTTCAGCACACACTTTAAATTAATTCAGATCAAAGAGAAGGAATTTATCTGTTGCTCTTCTGAAGATACTCATTTATTGTCAATGACTGTGCTAAGAGATATTAAAAGTATAATGCGATGCTATTAAGTACCTCTAGTACACCTAGTGAGAGCAAGATATTTTTTCCTTATAGATTTATAAAAATCGTTTAGAGGTTGTGAGACATGGTCTTTTTTCTGGCGTTATTCTGAGGGTTTCTGCGAGGGTGTTTCTGGATCAGATTAACATTTAAATCAGTAAACTGAATACTGAAGATTGCCCTCCCTAATGTGGGTGGGCCTCATTCAATCAGATGAAGACCTGAATAGAACCAAAAGTCTGACTTTCCCCTAAATAAGAGAATTCTTCTTGCCTGATTGCCTTCAAACTGGGACACTGGCTTTCTTCCTGCTTTTAGATTCAAAATGAATCATGGGCTTTTCCTGGATCTTGAGCCTGCTGGCCTTAGGACTGGAACTAAGCCACTGACTCTCCTAGATCTATAGCTTGCCAACCCACCCTGCAGACCTTGGCATTTGCCAGCCTCCCTAGTTGTGTGAGCCAATTCCTTATAAAAAATATTTTTGCTCACACACACCAGATACACACACACACATACACACATACATACATACATACATAACATACATATTTGTTCTGTTTTTCTGAAAAACCCTGACTAATATACCTATTCTAAGTCATGAAGGCATTCTCTTATGGTTTCTTGTAGAAGTTTAGGAATCTAGCTTTTACATTTAAGTCTATGATTTATTTCTGATGAATTCATAGGTATGGAATAGAGTGGAAGTTGATCTTCATTTTTTGTTTTCCTCCATGAGTACATTCAGTTGTTTCAGCACCATTTCTTTAAAAAGCTTTTCTTTCCCCATTAAAATGATTTGGTAAATTGGTCAAAAATCAATTGTCTGTATAGATGTGCAGCTATTATGAACTCTGTTGTATTCCACTGATCTTTATTTTTCCCTATGCTATTACCACATTGTCTTAAAACTATAGGTTTAAAGTAAGCCTTGTAATCACATATAGAAAGTCCTCCAAATTTGTTCATCTTTTTCAAAATTGTTTTGACAATTCTAGATACTTTGAATTTCCATACAAATTTTAGAGTGAATTTGTCCATTTCAAACAAAAAGTCTGTAGAATTCTGTTGGTATTGCATTGAATCTGAAGATCAATTTTGGGAAAATGTACATGTTAACATTATTGAGTCTTACAACCTATTAGCATGTAATATTTATATTTTCATTAATTATTATTTTCAATATTTAAGAATTTTAAATACACATCTTTGGTTAGATTTGCTTCTAGATATTTGATATTTTCTGATTTTTATTCTACTTTTCACTTAATGTATATTATAATCCACAAATAATTCATATCAGAGGAGAAAGAAAAATAAACGACAAAACAAATAAAATCTCTATCTGATAACTTGCACCTGGGACCATCTCAATGTCTATTTCAGTTGAGTGTTTCCTCTATTTTACTGTAAATCATATTTTTATACTTATTTGTGAGTCGTGTACTTTTTCATTATATGCTGGACATTGTGTGTAAAATAGAGACTGAAATAAATATTTACAGCTAGTAAAAGCTTTGTTCCTTCTTTGGTCAGGCTGTTAGTGTGGGGAGCTGAATTGATCTAATAGAAATTTGATTTGAGTTTGGACTTTGATGCAGCTCTATTTTTAGTTTACAACTGGTTTCAAATTTTTAGAGTCAGGACTTTTCCTTTATCAGGGATTGAGATCTCAGCATGCCAAGTCTTTAGCAATCTCTTTATGCTTTACAACTTAGGTGACAACTTTCTGAATGGTAGGATCTCTTTCTTCTCTCTTTCTCTCTCTCTCTCTCTCTCTGCTTTAAATTCTGGCAGTCAGATTTCAGTCACTGAGGTGTTCCTGTTTTCTAATCCCATCTCCGGCTTTCTAAACAATGAAATGTTTTTCCATTCTATTGACATTTCCACAGCTTTCTGAGAGCCTCTATAGTGCATTCTGTAACAGCCTGGAGTGCATAAGATGAATTTCTCTCAACATCCTGCCCTGTCACCAGTCTCCAGCAAGTCCTAGTCTTACTTGTGGGAAAGGCCCATTTCTAGGGAATGGGGCACTCTGTCAGCTTTCCCAGACTTTCTTGCATTACCATTACTCATATGCTCACTGAAGACTCATGAAGAAGGGTTAATGAGTGAGTGTAGATTCCAGGTGGCTGGGCTCCTTAGGATTTCAGTCCATCACTACAGCCTCCATGTGGCCATTAAAAGTTCATTAAATTTTAACTGGCTTCTCCTTACTGCTGTTCAGGTAGTTTTGATGAAAGCAATGGCAGGTGCCTTCTCTCTTAGAAGAGTTCATGAGTTTCTAGAATTTAACTCATTCATGTTCTTTGTGACCTTGGCTTTCTGGTGGGTTTAAAAAGATAAAAATATAATAGTGAGGCTTATCTGACTTGTTCTCATTATTAGTATGGGAGCAAGTCTTTTTAACTGGAAGCAAGAGTCCAAAATATGCATGTTGCTTTTAATTCACTGGTGTTGCAAATAATAGATACAGAAAAGCATTGAGTTCTTTAGTGACATGAAGTTGTTCCTACAGCTGAAAGCAACTTCTTTGATCTTATGCTGTCCTGTTTTTGATTTATCTGTCACTGATTAATGGTGATATTAAGATCATTCTAAATGTGAAAAGAGTAATTCTTTGGCAACCTAACATGAACTTTCAATTTTAGTCAGGGAAACCTTGGTTTATATGTCCCAGGACTGAATAAGAGAAAGGCTGAGATGCTTTTTTTTTTTTTTTTTTTTTTTTATTTTTTTTTTTTTTTTTTTTTTAT